>NW_006922203.1:385308-399463 GCF_000298275.1 Orycteropus afer afer
AACCTACCAGCCACTCCTCAGAAGGAAGATGGGGCAATCTACTTCTGTAGTGATACTGCCTTGGAAACCCAAGGAGGGGTCGCTATGTGTCGGGTCTGACTCGATGGCACATAAGAACAACAACAACATGGTAAATGGTATTGATTTCCTTATTTATTTTTCAGCAATCTCTTTGCTGGTGTAGAAGAATCCAACTGATTTTTGGACGTTGATCTTGTATTCTGTCACGATGCTAAGTCTCTAAATTAGTTCCAGTAGATTTTTGACTGCATCTCTTGGCTTTTCTAGGTTTAGGATCATATCATCAGCAAATAGGGATAGTTTAACTTCTTCCTTACCAATTTGGATGCCTTTGATTTCCCTTTTCTTGTCTTATTGCCCTGGCTAGGACTTCCAATACAATGTTGACTAGAAGTGGTGATAGGGGACATCCTTGTCTGGTTCCTGTCTGCAAGGGGAATGAATGGTTTCAGTCTCTCTCCATTGTAGTTATCCTTTTGAGTGATGTCTTTGCCTGGTTTTCGTATCAAGGTTATGCTTGGTTCACAAAATGAGTTAGGGAGGATTCCATCCTTTTCTATGTTTTGGAATAGTTTGAGTAGGATTTGTGTCAGTTCTTCTCTGAATGTTTGGTAGAAATCTCCGGTGAAACTTTCTAAGCCAGGACTTTATTTTTATTGGTAAATTTTTGATGACCTGTTCAATTTCTTCTTTTGTGATGGGCCTGTTCAACTTTTCCACATCAGTCAGTGTTGGTTTAGGTAAGTGGTGTGTTTCTAGAAATCTTTCCATTTCTTCTAGATTTTCAAATTTGTAGGAGTACAGTTCTTCATAGTATCCTGATATTATCCTTTTTATCTCAGTTGGTTCTGTTGTAATGTCACTCATTTCATTTCTTAATTGTGTTGTTTGTATTTTCTCCTTCTTTTCCTTTGTTAAATTTGCCAGTGGTCTTATTTATTTATTTATTGCTATAAATTGGCCTCTGATCACTGCTTTTGCTGTGTCCCAAATATTTTAGTATGTTGTGCTTTCGTTCTCATTTGATTCAAGGAATTTCTGAATTTCATTTTTTATTTCTTCACTTACACAGTCAAGGAGGGTGTTGTTCAGTTTCCATGTGTTTGCCCTTTTTTCATTGATCTTCCTATTGTTGATTTCTAATTTGATAGCACTGTGATCTGACAAGATGCTTTGCAGTCATTCAATGTTTTTAAATATTAAGGCTTGTTTTATGGCCTAATATATGATCTATCATGGAAAATGTTCTATGTGCACTGGAAAAGAATGTACATTGTGCTGTTTTGGGGTGAAGTGTTCTGTAGATGTCTATAAGGTCAAGTTGGTGGATTGTACTGTTTAGCTCTTCTGCATCTACTTTGAGTTTCTTTCCAGTTTTTCTATCTTTCATTGATAGTGGTGTATTAAACTCTCCCATTATGACTGTGGAGTTGTGTATTGCCTTTTCAACTCTTTCAAAGTCTGATTTATGTATTTTGGAGGTCTTTCATTGGGTCCATAGATATTTATTATGGTTATATCTTCTTGGTCAATTGATCCTTTAATCATTATATAATGTCTTCTCTGTCTCATATGGTGGATTTTGTCTTAAAGTCAATTTGATCAGAAATTAATATTGCCACTCCTGCTCTTTTATGGTTGCCATTTGCTTGATATATCTTTTTCCAGCCTTTGATTTTTAGTCTATTTTTGTCTTTGTCTCTAATGTGTGTCTTGTAGACAGCATATTGATGCATTTTGTTTTCTTATCCAATCTGCAACTCTCCATCTCTTGAGTGGTGCATTTAATCCATTAACATTCAGTGTAATTGAAAAGTATGAATTGGTTGCTGTCATTTAGTTATGTGTTTTTTCATGATGTTCCTGGTTTCTTTGCTCCATATTATTTTCTGTGCTGAGGTCATTGTGCTTATTAATCATGTTATCATTTTCTTTGTTGCTGTCGTTTTAGTATTTGCTGAATATTCATACTTGTCCTCTTTTTTATTCCGATGTGAAGGTTTATTATATTTCTTTGAGGTTACCCTGTGATTTATGATTTTCTCCCCAAGATTTGAACAACCCATTCTATCTTGCAACTCTATTGACTTCCTCACCATTTAGAAGTTCTGTAACTACACAGTCTTTTCCCTCTTTTTTATTTGTAATTGTCCTCATTTGCCAATTCATGTCCCTGGTTCCCTGTTCATAATCTTGTAAGCTTATTTTACTTTGGATATGTCCATAGCTGTGAGTTCTGGTTTATGTCATCTCGTGTGTTAATGGTCAGTTATAGTTTGCTATTTTTGGTTCTCTATTCAAAGAACTCCCTTTAGTATCTCTTGTAAGGTTGTTCGGGTTTTAACATTTTCCCTTAATTTCTGCTTATCTGGAAATCTTCTAATTTCACCATCATATACAATTTTGCCAGGTATACAATTCTTGGTTGGAAATTTTTGCCTTTCAGGGTTTTATATATATATATTATTCCATTGGCTTCTCACTTGCATGGTTTCTGCTGAAAAATCAGACCTTATTCTCATTGGTTGTCCATTTTGTTTCTTTTTATGAAATATTACATAATGAAAGACATAACATAAAGATATTTTCAATCAGGAAGACAGAGAAAATATTTCATTTATGTGTTTACCTTAAATTATTGTAGTTAGGTACCACTGAGTCAGTTTCAACTCATAGTGACAGTCTGTAAATCAGAATGAAACACTGCCCAGTCCTGGACCATCCTTACTGTCATTGCTAGGCTTGAGCCCATTTTTATAGCCCTGTGCCAATACATCTCATTGAGGTTCTTCCTCTTTTTTGCTAATCCTCTACTAACCTTAGCAATATAGTATTAGAAATAACTCCTAGGAAGATGATATTCTACTATTTTCATGACAAAAAAAGTCAAAATGGAAAAATAATCACTTTCACATTGATAAAAGACAATATAATTCATTGAATCTATATCAAATAATTAATAGGAATAATATCTAAGGGGTCATTTATTTACAAGCAGTCTGTCAAATTCTTTTTGGTAATGGTCACAATATCAACATATGCTTTAAAGACAAGATGAAAATTGGCAAAGCATCTAGGTAACTCAGATTTCCCAGGACAGCAGATTGAGATCTTAACCACATTCCTGACTCCTGTCCTTATTTACAGGTGCTCTGGTGGTGTATTGCCTAAGACATTTGACTTCTAACTAGAAAGCTGGCAGTTCAAACCCACCAACCACTCTTCAGAAGGAAGACTGAGCAATCTACTTCCGTAGTAATACTGCCTCAGAAATCCAAGGAGGGGTTGCTATGAGTCAGATCTGACTCAGGAAACCTGCTACCCACTCCCTTCCTTGCAAAACCTGTCCTCAAAGAGAATGCTTGTGGCATGTCCCTGTAAAACTAATTTTGAAAAACTCTTATCTGTGCTGACCCCAAGATGTCTAAAGATTAGAAAAACAAGTAATTATGTGATCTTTCAACTGAAACTTCTGGGGTCTCATGTTACTGTTGTGACTGATTAAACAAAGCCCTGCAATTAGAAAATT
Organism: Orycteropus afer afer; assembly: GCF_000298275.1. NCBI lineage: Eukaryota > Metazoa > Chordata > Mammalia > Tubulidentata > Orycteropodidae > Orycteropus > Orycteropus afer. The sequence goes on from NW_006922203.1 coordinate 388,859, forward strand.
GACTGTTAGTTTCTGATAACTTTGTGTTTATTTACAACCCCTTATCACTCAAATTCATGAGAGCCCTTAGTAATCTCACTATGTGTTGCCCAACTACAGGTTATAATTCCTCAATAAATTTCCATTTCTTTCACTGCTAACAGAGTGTTAGATTTTGTTCTTTGACATATTTAAAGAATTTGCTACTTTTCACATTTTCAAAGTAAAAGATATTTTTGAAAATCATAGAACGATTTAAAGTAAAATTTCCTTCCCCCCACCTGCCCAGATCCACTCAAGTCCCCCACAAAATCAAGGTTAAACCTTTCTATGCATCTTCCAGAAATGTTATATGCTTATATAAGTAAGCATTTAATTTTCACCTAAATATTATCATTTTTATAAAAATTGCCTTTATAGTGAATGTCTATTTCTATATCACAATGTATACTTTTAAGTTTTTTTGTTTGTTTTGTTTTTTAGTGGACTGAATATGTATTTTGTTTTATAAATGATTGCAATTTACTTAACCAATATCTCCTTGCATTTGTTGTTGTTGTTATGTGCCATCGAGTCGGCCCTGACTTATCGCAACCCCTCCTTGGTTTTCTGAGGCAGTACCACTGCAGAAGCAGATTGCCCCATCTTCCTTCCAAGGAGTGGCTGGTGGGTTTCAACCACCAGCCTTCTGATTAGCAGTTAAGTGCCTTAGACACTATACTACCAGAGCTCCCATGATTCAAAGTACTTCCAAAACTACCTAAGATATAGCCCAGGAAGCTTATGAATTGCAATTCTACATATTTGCTAGTATAAAATATGAATAGTTGTAGTAATATATAATGAAAACTATTATAAAGACTCAATTTTAGGTATATACAATTGAAATCTAATGGTTTATAAAATACATTTTGTTATAATACAAAATTTGCCTTAATTTTATTTGAATTAATCCTCATCACTTGTAGTATTTCTAAAAAGTGAAAAGTGTCTTTAAAATTGTATTGAATATGCAAGCAGTGGAATTTACATATACATATTTCTAAACCTTGTAATGATAGCTGTACTTTAAAACAGTAATTTTTATAGAATGTTCTCAGAACAGATACTAAAAGGTGATTCTAAGTCATTGAAACCCAAATAACCCTATTTTTATAAATCAATCTTTCAATCTTATACTCTGAGAAGGGCTTGCCGTTTTATTAATGACCTAATACCTGAGAATGATGTACAAAATTATTTTGGAAATTTCCCTTTTGTAGCTGCTTGATGAGCTGTTAAGACCATTTCTCTGCAATTGATGTTATATTCAGTACTTGAAGAAGTCATTGAAATGTTATATATTACTATGGTAGTGCTTTCATTTTATCTACACTTTTATTGGATATATTAAATGTCTGTGGTAGTTCAACTTCAGTTACTGAAAAATGATCAGGTTTCTGAGATCTTTTATGGTTTTCAAAATCCTACAAATAATAAATCTTGCTTGTCCTTTGATATAGCTGAAACAATTAAATGAAACAAGTGTAACAAGAAGAAATATTTATAATGAATTCCTTTCAAAAACCTTATTTTTCTTTCAATGATGTCAGATAATAGAAATAAAATATGAAATTAAAGGGTCCAAATTTTAGAATCTAAGAACTTTATCCATCAGAGTGAAAAGGTCATTAATAACCCCTATAATTATACAATATGAATACTCAGGAAAGATAAAGCATGTAACTTTCAAGTATGATCCCATAAAGTTGATAACTGTACAGCTAAGAAGGTCAGTGGAGTGAGAATTCATCCTTTTGAGTATATATTCTCTTAAAAATAGCAGAAATAATTATTTGGTGAATAATCATCAATCTGTCACTATTTTTTGATGTATAGATGTGGTTATAATTTAAATTCTGGTATGCTTTAGATAATTAACCTTTAGTACCAGATAATTTCTTTAAAATTCTACATTATCATTAAGCTAATTTCTCATTGTCTTTATATAGAAAATAGTCTAATTTTCTTTAAATAATTTAAACTATTACAACTTTATCTAGGTAATTAATTTTCCTTTCCTTACTGAAAGTGTCTTGGTTTAGTGATTTCAAAGCATATTACTATTGTGAAAACTTCATATTTAAACCAAAATAACCCTTAGTAAACAAAAAGTCATTTATTATTTGGTTAGGCAAATAAGATTTGGGTTTTCAGGTTAATAAGTCCACCAGGGAAGTGGCTCAATTTCTACTGAAATTACAATTCATAGTACTCATAAGTACCACTCGTTTGTCAGTTTGTCATATTGCGGTGGTTTGCTTGTTGCTCTGAGACTGGAGGCTATGCCACAGATATTTCAAATACCAGCAGAACCACCCATAGTGGGCAGGTTTCAGCAGAGCTTCCAGACTAAGATAGACTTGGAAGAAAGAAAGGGTGATCCATTTCTCAAAGAATTGGCCAGTGAAAACCTTATGAACACCAGGGAAGCATTGTCTGATATATTACTAGAACACATTAGGAATAGCCCTGAAACATTATCTGATATAATGCTGAAAGATGAGTCCCTCGGGTAGGAAGTCTTTCAAAATATGACTAGAGAAGAGCTAGTAGATTCCTGAAAGTAGAGTTGACTTTAATGACATGGATGGAGTAAAACTTTTTGGACTTCCATTTGCTGATGTAGCTAGCATGATTCAAAATGGGAAGAAGCAGCTGCAAACATCTGCTAAGAATTGAAATAGGGAATGAGCAAAGTATGAATGTAGGAAAATTGGAAGTTGTCAAAAATGAAATGAACACATGAAGATTGATATCCTAGGCATTAATGAGCTGAAATGGACTGATTTTGGCCATTTTAAATCAGACCATCATGTGATCTACTATGCTGGGAATGACAAAATGAAGAGGAATGACAAAGTCAATTATTCAGATGAAATGTGCAAAGACCTGGAGTGACAAAAGCAAATGGGAAGAAGACACTTGGAATTTCTCAAGCTGAAAGAACTAAAGAAAAAATTCAAATCTCAAGTTGCAGTATTGAAAGATTTTATGGGCAAAATATTGAATGATGCAGGAAGCATGAAAAGGAGATGGAAGGAATACACAGAGTCATGTACCAAAAAGAATTGGTTGATGTACACAAATTCCTGGATGTGGCATATGATCAAGAACCAATGGTGCTGAAGGAAGAAGTCAAAGCTGCACTGAAGGAATTGACAAAAAGCAAGGCTCTAGGAATAGTGCCTAAGGCACTTAACTACTAACCAGAAGGCTGGTGGTTCAAACTCACCAGCCACTCCTCAGAAGGAAGGTTGGGCAATCTATTTATGTAGTAATACTGCCTCGGAAACCCAAGGAAGGCTTGCTATCAGTTGAGTCCGATTCGACAGCCCATAACAACAACAACAACAATTGAAGGAATACCCATTGAGATGTTTCAACAAATGGGTGCCATGCTGGAGGCACTTACTCATCTATGCCAAGAGATTTGGAAGACAGCTACCTGACCAACTGACTGGAAGAGACTCATATTTGTACTATTTGTACCCATTCCAAAGTAAAGTGATCCCATAGAAGGCAGAAGTTATCAAACAATAGCCTTAATGTCACATGCTTATAATCTCACTGAATTGAATATAGTTCAAAAATGGTTACAGCAATATATTGACAGTGAACTTCTGTAAATGCAGGTTGGATTCAGGGAAGCATGTGGAACAAGGGATTTCATTGCTGATGTCAGATGGATCTTGGCTGAAAGGAAAGAACACCAGAAAGATGTTTACTTGTGTTTTATTGACTATCCAAAAACATTAAATTGTGTGGACCCTAACAAATTATGGATAACATTGAGGAGAATGGGAATTCCAGAACTCTTAATGGTGCTCATGAAAAACCTGCTCAAAAACCAGGAGGCTGTCATTTGAACAGAATAAGGGGATACTTTATAGTTAAAATCAGGAAGGGAGTGCATCAGGGTTGTATCTTTTCACCATACTTATTCAATCTGTATGCTGAGTGAATAATCCAGGAATCTGGACTATATGAAGAAGAACATGGCCTCAGGTTTGGAGAAAGGCTCATTAAAACCTGTTATATGCAGATAACATAACCTTGCTTGCTGAAAGTAAGGAAGACTTGAAGCACTTACTGATGAAGATTGAAGGCTGCAGTCTGCAGTATGGATTACACCTCAACATAAAGAAAATTAAAATCCTCACAACTGGACCAATAAGCAGCATCGTGATAAATGGAGAAAAGATTGATTTTGTCAACGATTTCATATTATTTGGTTCCACAGTCTACTCCCTTGTAAGCAGCAGTCAAGAAATCAGACAAAGAATTGCACTGGGCAAATCTGCTGAAAAAAGAAAAAAAAAAAAAAAACACTTTCAAGTGCTGAAGTGCAATGATGTCTCTTTGAAGCCTAAGTGCGCCTCACCCAAGCCATGGTATTTTCAATCGCTTCACATGCATGTGAAACCTGAACAAAGAATAAGGAAGACCAAAGAAGAGTTGACCCTTTTGAGCTGTGGTGTTGGCAAAGAATACTGAAGTTACCATGGACTGCCAGAAGAACTAACAAATCTGTCCTGGAAGAAGAGAAGCCAGAATGCTCCTTGGAAACGAGAATGGCTAGACTATCTCAACTACTTTGGTCATGTTGACAGAAGGGACCATTCCATGGAGAAAGTTATCATATCTGGTAAAGTGGAGGGTCAGTGAAAAAGAAGAAGGACCACAAAAGATGGATTGACACAGTGGCTGCAATGATGGGCTCAGGTATAGCAAGGATTGTGAGGTTGGCATGTTTTTATGTTCTGTTGAACATAAGGCTGCTATGAATCAGAGCTAAATTGACTTAAAGGCACCTAACAACAACAGTACTCTTGGGTTCATAAAGATGAGAGTCACAGTTCTTCAACAACATCATTAATAAAGAAATCTATAAGATAAAAAATGTAAGTTCATATCAGAGTAAAAATAACAGAGAAAAATATTTTAATATGCATCATATTCTTAGTGTTTAAGTAACTTATTGTTTGTTGTTGTTGTTATGTGCCGTCGAGTTGGCCCCAACTCATAGTGACCCCTCCTTGGGTTTCCAAGGCAATATCACTTTGGAAGTAGGATTGCCCAACCTTCCTTCCAAGGAGTGGCTGGTGGGTTTGAACCGCCAGCCTTCTGGTTAGCAGTGGCTTTAGCCACTATGCTACCAGAGCTCCTAACTTATTGTTTAGGAAGGGGAATTCTCAGAATTGTCTACTTGTCTTATACTAATAATGACTGACATGAAGTTCACCCTCATAATATTTATTGTAAAATATAAAATTATTTTTGTCTTGACCTAGTTTCTCTGACAGGGATGACCTAAGTTTTCAAGAGCAGTTCTCAAGAGTGTTACTAAAGTAAATACCAGATCCTAGAATCTTTTGTGCCTGTGCAATTACTTATTAAATCAATTTTCCAAAGTTGTTTGATCATCAGAATCTTCTGGAGTCGTTGCTAGATATACCAACTACTAGGCCCCACAAGGTAATTATATTCTCAAGGAGTTGGTCCTAGGAATTTCTATTTTAAAATATAGTAGTAGCTGACTGTGATGCTCATTCAACTCTAGTATTAATCAGTATATCAATATACAGTTGTCCCTTGATATTTGTCAGGGATTTTTTTCAGAACCCCCACAGATATCAAAATCTGCAAATGCTCATGTCCCTTATATAAAATGGTGTAGCATTGACATATAACTTACACAAATAATCCCCTGTACTTTAAATCATCTCTATATTACATATGATACCTAATACAATGTAAATACTATATAAAAAGCACTTTTCACTCTCTCTTAGATTTTTAGGGATTACTTTGACTACTTCATTGTTTTCTTTCCTTTTTTGAATATTTTTATCCATAGTTGGTTGAATCCACAGGTGTTGAAGTGTTGAACCTCAGATATGGAAGACTGACTATACATATTATGTCAAAAAATCAATATATATATATATATGTAATTTTAATTGTGATTTAGGTGAACATTTGCAGAGAAAATTGGTTTTCCATTCAACAGTTCATACATTTTGCTTTGTGACATTCACTGCAAACCCCACAGTGTAATAATACTCTTCCCATTTCCTCTCCAGCTTCACCATTTCCCTTCATTCTTCTTTCCTATCCCTCCTTGCCTTCTGATCTTTATTCCTAGGAAAATTCTGCCCTTTTGTTCTCATGTGATTGATTGTTCTAATGTGTGTGTACTTCCCTGGTATTAGTCTTTACCTTACAGGTCTATTATTTGTCTGAAAGTTGAACCATGGGAGTGAGTTCAGTTCTATCAGACTGGTGGTAAGCCTTGTCTTTTTTATGATTTTGAGTTGTTCTAGATTTTTCTTCCATTCTATTCAGGAACTCCTATTGTGATCACTTTCAGAGTGATCAGCAGTGGTAGCTGTGCACCATCTATTCTTCTGATCTCAGGATCATTAGACTGAGGTTCACATGGCCCATTAGTCTTGTTGACTAATTGTCTCCTTGTCTTTGATTTTCCTCATCCTTCTTTGCTCTGGTGGTAAAAGACTAACAGTTGCACCTTATATGGCTACTCACAAGCAGTGAATGGCAATCTTCTGACTTTTTATTTCAAATATTTATGTTTAAAGTATAACATCATTATTATTTCATTTGAAATGGTTTTAGTGCCTAAATTTATAAAATTATGTGAAGTTGCAAATTTTATTAACGGTTACATGACATCAAAAAATCATTCTACAAAAGCATAAACATGATCGTAACTATTAGTGTACTTTGTTCTAATTTACTCTAAATTTGACCTTTTAAAAAATATTTCAATAATTTGGACATTATCCACTATGCTGATATATCAGTTTAACTAAAATATACACCAATATAATTTAATTTCAACAGCTCCTTATAGTCTTTTTTTTGTGTGTGTGTGTGTGATTTGTGTGATAATCTACAGAGCAAATTCATTTCCCATACAGCAATTCATACACATTTTGTTTCATGACATTGTCTGCAATTTCCCACAATGCAACAGCTCTCTTCCCATTTCTTCCCTATAGTAAGCTCTTCCCTGTGTCCTTCCTTCCCATGCACTCCTGCCCCCCAAGCTGACTCCTTGTGCATACTACCCCTCTGTTCTCCACGACAGAGCTCTCCAAGGAGTATATCTACCTGCTGTAAATGTGCAGCCCATATGCCTGTCTTAAATTTGGGTGGAAGTCACAGGAGTGAGTTTAATTCCAGACCTGAAGAACAGCTAGAGCCCACAGTTTCAGAGGTTTCACCAGGGTCTATCAGACCAGCAAACCCAATCCATTTTTTTTTTTTTTTTTAAATGATTTTGAGTTTTGTTCCACATTGTTCTCCCACTCTATCCAAGATCTCCTAAAAAGATCCCCCTCCGAGTGGCTGACAATGGTAGCCAGAAACTATCTAATTCTTCTGGTCTCATGGCCATATAGACTGAGGATTACATGGTGTACCAGTCCCTTGGACTGATTGTTTCCATGCATCTTTGGTTTTCTTAATTTGTCTTTGGTCTGGATCAGGAGAGATGCAACATTGCATCTAGATGGCTGCTTGCAAGCTTTTAATATCCCAGTTGCTACTCAAAAAAGTAGGATGTGGAACAATATTTTTGTATAGTATGTTATGCTTGATGCCTCTGTCACCATGGTCCTGAGCCCACAGGTTCAACTACTTGCTCTCTCTGGGTAGCTGGCTGTGCCCAAGAAGTCATCACAACTTTGTCCCTTGTTAGCTCTACTATATAGCTAGGCATTCTTACAGAACCTACAAGTACACTTGTAGAAACATCATCTGTCACCCCTTTACTTGATTATGGGCACACTCTCCTCTGTGTAGACATACCTGATCATTCAGCCTCTCCACCCATCTATCCACCTGTAGATCAACGTTTGCTATCACTGCCAATGCGGTACTGTATGTGCAAAAAATTCCCTATAGTCTTACTTGTCCCTCTCTTCTGTTTCCTATTTATATCACTTATTCCTTCCCTCTACTTGTATTGGCTTTTGCCCGTTATTTAAAATTTTTAAATCATTGCTCTCCTTTTATTTCTGGTTAAGTATTTCTCATTCTTCAAGTTCAGTTTCTCTCACCTTTCTTGTCTCTAATCCCCATCAGCATTCATCTTCAAATATTTATTGAACACTTATATTGTATTAGGCACATTACTAGTTAAGAAACACAAAGATGAAGAATAAAGATGAATAAAACTCTATGTTTTTGTTAAGTGCCATCATGTTGGTACTGACTCATGGAAATCCCATGTTTGTAGAGTAGGTTTTCCAAGGCTTTGACGTTTTGGAAAAAGCAATGCCTAAGGCACTTGACTGCTAACCAGAAGGCTGGTGGTTCAAACCCACCAGTCACTCCTCAGAAGGAAGGTTGGACAACCTACTTTCATAGTGATATTGCCTCAGAAACCGAAGGAGGGGTCACTATGAGTTGGGTCTGGCTCAAAAGATAACAACAACAAAAATGCCTGTCCTCCAAGTTGCTTTCCAAAATAACAAACACACTGCCATTGAGTTGATTCTGACCCATAGTGACCCTCATTGGGAACAATGCTCTAAGTCTTTAAGGAAATAAATGGCCTCATCAACTTTCTGTTGATCAGGTGGTGGGTTTGAACCATCAACCTTCTGGTAATCAGTCAAATGCCTTAGACACTATGCCACCAGAGCTCCTTCAGAGTTGCCTTGGATATGTTCAAATTGCCAACCTTCCAGATAGTAGGCAAGTGCTTAATCATTTGCATGACTCAGGGACTCCTGTAAGTATCCATCCACTGCCATCCAGTAGATTCCAACTCATAGTGAACCCGTTGGGTTTCCAAGCCTATAAATTATGGCAGGAGTTTGTCTCATCTTTCTCCCAAGCAGCAGCTAAGTCTCCATAGTTTCTGCCAATAAGGAGTTTATGTTTAGATAATACAGATTAGATAATAGCTTCATTTATTTGAGTTTTGTTGCTGTTGTTGTTGTTGTTGTGATTTGGTTGTTTTGTTATGTTAGCTTTCTGGTAATGTATTTACATCACACCAGTGTGTATACTTGAGGAGGGGGAGGGGGCAGCCTCCAAGCAGCAAAGAGCAGTGGCACACAGGGCCAGCAGAAACAGGTAGGGGGGAGCCCATGAAGTGAGAAGAGCAGTTGGAATAGCTAAGGGAGATGAACTTGTATGTTGGCTTGTCCTACTGTGGTAGCTGGCATGTTGCTGTGAGGCTGGAGGCTGTGTCAGGAGGAGTGCCCATGGTGGACCAGTTTTGGTGGAGCTTCCAGACTGAAACAGACTTGGAAGAAGGAAGAGGGCATCCACTTCTCAAAGAATTGGCCAGTGAAAACCATATGAATAGTAGTGAAACACTGTATGATATATTATTGGCAAATTTTATGAATAGTCCTGTAACGTTGTCTGATAAGTGACATAATTTGACTGGGAAAGAGCTGCCTCATCAGAGTAGAGCCTAGCTTAGTGATATAGATAAAGTAGAGCTTTCAGAGCCTCCATGTACTGAACTGGCACAATTCAATATGAGAAGAAACAGCTGCAAACATCCATTGATAATTGGTACATGGAATGTAGGAACTATGAATCTAGGAAAATTGGAAGTTGTCAAAAATGAAATGGAACATATAAAGATTAATATCCTAGGCATTAGTGAGCTGAAATGGATTGGTTTTGGACATTTTGAATCAGATAACCATATGATCTACTATGTTGGGAATGACAAATTGAAAAGGAATGGCATGGCATTCATCATTCCAAAAAATGTTACAAGATCTATCCTGAACTACAATACGTCAGTGATAGAATAATGTCCAAACTCCTACAAGGCAAGCCAGTTAGTACTACACTTATTCAAATATATAGTACCAACCACCAAATCCAAAGATGGGGAAATTGAAGATTTCTACCAGCTTCTGCAGTCTGAAATGGACTAAACAAGCAATCAAAGTGTGCTGATTATCACTGCGGACTGGATTGCAAAAGTTGGAAACAAAGAATCATGGGTAGTTAGGAAATTGGCCTGGGAAATAGAAATAATGCTGGAGATCACATGATAGAATTTTGCAAGACCAACAAATTATTCATTGCAAATATTTTTGTCAACAACACAAACAGCAGCTATACACATGGACTTCACCAGATGGAGTACAAAGGAATCAGATAGACTACATCTGTGTGAAGAGGCAATGGAAAAGCTTAATATATTCAGCCAAAACAAAGCCAGGAGCTGATTGTTGAACAGACCATCAACTGCTCACATGCAAGTTCAAGTTGAAGTTGAAGACAATTAAAACAAGTCCACGAGACAAAATATGACCTTGATTATATCTCTCCTGAATTTAGAGAGCATTTCAAGAATAGAGTTGATGCATTGAATACCAATGACTGAAAACCAGAGGAATTGTGGGATGACATCAAGAATATCATCCATGAAGAAAGCAAAAAGCCATTAAAAAGACAGTAAAGGAAGAAAAGACCAAAATGGATGTCGGAAAAGACTTTGAAACTTGCCCTTGAATTAAGAGTAGCTAAAGTAAAGGGAGCTCTGGCAGCATAGTGGCTAAGACACTTGCCTGCTAACCAGAC
>NW_006922203.1:401591-402707 GCF_000298275.1 Orycteropus afer afer
GAAACCAATACCAGGCAGTTTTGACTAATGTGGCTGTATAGTAGGTTTTGCGATCTGGCAGTGTGAGACCTCCTACTTTGTTCTTCTTCTTCAATAGTGCTTTGCTTATCCAAGGTCTCTTTCCTTTCCATATAAAGTTAATGATTAGTTTTTCCATATCCCTAAAGAATGTTGATGGGATCTGGATTGGGATTGCATCGAATGTATAGATTGCTTTGGGTAGAATTGACAGTTTCACAATGTTCAATCTTCCTATTCACGAGCATGGGATGTTCCTCCATTTATGTGATCTCTTATGGTTTCTTGAAGTAGTTTTTTATAGTTTTCTTTGTACAGGTCTTTTCTGTACCTGGTAAGATTTATTCCCAAGTATTTTATTTTTTTTGTAGCTATTATAAATGGTAGTGAATTCCTTATTCCTTCTTCAGCAATCTCTGCTGCTGTAGAGGAATCCAACTGATTTTTGGATGTTAATCTTGTATCCTGCCACGATGCTAAATCTCTCAATTAGTTCCAGTAGATTTTTGCCTGAGTCTCTTGGGTTTTCTAGGTATAGGATCATACCATCAGCAAATAGGGATAGCTTGACTTCTTCCTTACCAATTTGGATGCTTTTGATTTCCCAGTACAATGTTGAATAGAAGTGGTGATAGCGGGCATCCTTGTCTGGTTCCTATTCTCAAGAGGAATGTTTACAGTCTTTCTCCATTGAGAATAATGTTGGCTGTTGATTTTGCATACATGCCCTTTATTATGTTGAGTAATGTCCCTTCTATTCCTATTTTGCTGAGAGTTTTGATCAGGAGTGGGTGTTGGATTTTACCAAATGCCTTTTCTGCGTCAATTGATATGATCATGTGGTTCTTCTCCTTTGTTTTATTTATGTGGTGGGTGACGTTGATTGTTTTTCTAATGTTGATCCATCTTTGCATACCTGGTATGAACCCCACTTGGTCATAATGAATGATTTTCTTGATATATTGTTGGAGTCTATTGGCTAGGATTTTGTTGAAGATTTTTGTGTCTATATTCATGAGGGATATTGGTGTGTAGTTTTCCTTTTGAGTGATGTCTTCGCCTGCTTTTGGTATCAAGGTTATACTTGCTTCATAAAAT
>NW_006922203.1:402807-408962 GCF_000298275.1 Orycteropus afer afer
TAATTCAAAAATGGTTACAGTGGTATATTGACAGAGAACTCTCAGAAATGCAAGCTAGATTCAGAAGAAAATGTAGAATGAGGGATATCATTGCTGATGTCAGATGGATCTTTATTGAAAGGAAAGAATACAAAAAACATTTTTACTTGTGTTTTATTGGCTATGCAAAAGCATTTGATTATGTGGAACATAACAAATTATGGATAACATTGTGAAGAATGGGAATTCCAGAACACTTAATAATGCTCATGAGGAACTTGTACACAGACTAGGAGCCTCTCATTCAAAAAAAAAAAAAAAGGGAACAGTGCATAGTTTAAAATCAAGAAGGGAGTGTGTCAGGGTTGTATCCTTTCATCATACTTATTCAATCTGTATGCTGAACAAATAATGTGAGAAGCTGGACTATATGAAGAAGAAAGTGGCATCAGGATTGGAAGGAGACTCTTGAACCACTTGCATTATGCTGATGACAGAACTTTGTTCACTGAAAGTGAAGATGACCTGAAACACATACTGATGAAGATTGAAGACTGCAGTCTGCGTTATAGATTATACCTCAATATACAGAAAACAAAAATCTTCACAACAGGACCAGTAAGCAGCATAATGAACTAACGAATCTGTCCTGGAAGAAGTGTAACCAGAATGTGAGAAATGAGAATGGCCAGACTTTTTCTCACCTACTTTGGCCATGTTGTAAGAAGAGACCTTTCCCTGGAGAAGGATATTATGCTTGGCAAAGTAGAGAGACAACAAAAAAGAGGAAGGCCATCAGTGAGATGGATTGACATAGTGGCTGCAACAATGGGCTCAGGAATAGCTAAGATTGTAGGGTTGGCACAAGACCAGGCAGTGTTTCGTTCTGCTGTACATAAGATCACTATGAGTTGGAGATGACTCCACGGCACTTAACAACAACAACAGTGTGTACACTTGTTAGAATGCAATCAACAAGAAACACCCATTATATTCTTAACTTTCAAATATATATATAGTCATGGGTACTTTTCTAAATGATGTTGTTTATTTTGCAAGTTATTTTAACACAAAAGAGCTCTAGTGGAACAGTGTGTAAGGCATTTGATTTCTAACCAGAAGTTTGCTGGTTCAAAGCCACCAGCAGCTCCTCAGGAAGAAGATGGGCAATCTGCTTCTGCAAAGATTTACAACCTTGGGAAACCAATGGCAGTTTCTATGAATCAGAATCAGCTGGATGGCAGTGTATTTGGTTGAGTTTGGTTTTAACACAAGTTTCCGAACAATCTAATATTCTCTTGATTAGTAACTGTTTTTATCATAAAGATCCATTATATTACATTTCCTTTATAGACAGATTGTCAGAAATTTGCTTCTTTTTCTGTTGCCCTTCTTTTATCACCTGCCTGGTTCTCTCCTTTTACCTTTTTATTGTTTATTCCATCGTATTTGTTGTAAGTAGATAAACCTGTAATCCAGCATACTAAGAACTATAGTTTATATAAAATTCAATAAAGTCTTGAATGACAACCATGAAGATTAAAGTACTTGGCTTTGATTCCAACATATTTGTCATTTACTCTGATATGTCCAAGATCTTTTTACCTCAATACCACTTTCAGAACTACTGGCTGGACTAATTAAGCCTGGATTACAAACCTTATAGCCAATCTACATCTCATTCATTTTCTCAGTCTTTGACAAAACTTGCACTATAGCAAATTTATAAACACAAATTATTACCTCAGGGTTCAAAGGGAAAAGTTCTTAGGGAATTACAAATGTCTACAAAGATAAAGAGAGTGTAGCCATATACAAATAATATTAGGGATAGCTTTATATTATTCTGTCATTGCTATTTCTTTGGTTTTGGTGATGACAGTCATTGTGAAATATAGCAAAGTTTCTTTTTTAGGTGATTCAGCCAAGCAAAGAGGTCTCAACTGTATTGTTAATCAGAATGAGTAGAAATATCCAGTGTTACAAAGAATATGCATTTGAGGCAAATTAACTCCTTGAGAATATCATAGTGCCACCTGGTAAATTAGCTCTTCCCAACTTCACATACTACTCTAAAAGGTGTATTTATTTCAAACATTTTATTTCTGGGGAATATTTGTTTATCTCTACTGTATCAGATTATGGATAGATTATATATAAAATACTATTAGACTTGGATTTAGTGGTACCCTAAAGAGTCTCTTTCCTTTCATGGTCATAAATTTATTTTCTTGAAAGAGGAGGCCTGTATCACATGCTCCGGAAATGACCACAAATCTTTGTTACTTACTTCAATGAATTTACTTATTGCTGGCTGACTGCTGCTATATTCAGGCAGGACTCTCTTTCTCTCTCTTAGAAGTTACTTGATTTCAAAAATTTTGAGAATCAGTAGTTGTTTAAATGCTGTCTTCCAGGTCAAGATAGTATAGTGATTTTTATTATGTTCCAGTAACTATCTTTTTCCTTGAAACATGTAGCAATAATAGATAAATTGTAAAATGATAAAATTTAACAATTTTAGTTGGGCTCAAATAACAGGAGGAAAAAAAATCTTTGTAGACCACAAATAGCACTAAAAGCCAAGAGTAGCACCTACAGCTGAAGCTGACACTGCAATTGAGCTCTGAATCTAATCTTAGAGAGTGGCACGGAAGAGTTCCTCTCTGGTAAGGTAAATAGAGGTCAAAATGGTTGAAATGAAAAAAGCTGTTGATTCATGTTGTTGGAATCAAATGGCTGGGGTGGGTTCACTGCCTTTTCCCCCTTTACGAAAAAAAAAAAAATACACTATCATATAAAAATTTACTACTACCAATGCAGAGTCCACAGAAATCACAAACTAATGTAGGCAGGAGGACAGAGACACAAGACACATCCTTTTTACAAGAATTGAGCCAAATTGACAGATGGGTCCATAGCTGAGTTATTCCCATGTCCAATATTACTGTGACCATCTTATAAGCCATTGTAAAACCTGTTTTGTATAGGGACCAAGAGAGCCAGGTAGAAGTAAACAAAAACAGCTGGGGAAAGAAAAGAATCTTCTGAGGAAGAGAAAGAACAATGGTAAAAATATCTTTCCCTACAAAATAAGCCTTAAATCCCTCATTCTAAAATGCATCACTAAATCCAGTGCTGAGAAACATAACCACCAGCATCAACATTAACAACACTGATTTTCTCCAGATGACATACATTTTATAAAATTTTTCAGACAAAGATATATACAATGCTGAAATTAATAAATAAGGCATAACTTCTAATACAAAATAAAACCAAAGCAAACTCACCTCTGTGGTGTTGAATCCGACTCATAGCAACCCCTCCTTGGGTTTCCAAGGCAGTATCTCTATTGGAGTAGATTGCTCAATCTTCCTTCCGAGGAGAGGCTGGTGGGTTTGAACCACCAACCTTCTGGTTAGCAGTCAAATGCCTTAGGCACTATGCTACCATATTTCCTTCTAATACAAAATAAGCAAGACTTTTGAAACCAAACTGACAGTTGTAAAATTAAAACAAATTAATATTTATAAAAGTAGAAATAATTAATATTTGCTCAGAACATGAAATAGACAAAGTAACTTTTCCTAAGACTCAAAGAAGAATGTGTTGAATTGGAAAATAACACTGATTCAGAATCTCCTGTTGAGAAACAAAAAGCGTTTTTAAAAATGAATGGGAGATTAGAAGACCTAGAATATAGATTAATAATTTCTACCGTGCATCTAAAAGGCAGTAAATCTTTAAGGAAGTATATTGCCCTATCGTCCTCCCACACAGCAGCTGTTGGGTTTGAACCTCCAACCATTTGGTTAGCAGTCAAGTAAGTGTCTTATGCACCATACTACCAGAGATCCTTAAAAGAGCTTTAGATTAAGATAAAGACGTGGATGGGAGAAATTCAATATTTAAGGATGTAATTAATACAAATTTTCTAGTATGAAAGTATTCTTCAACTGAATGAGTACTTGAAATTTTGATCAGAATACATTTTTAAACTATAAACATTGGCAGAAAACTGATGATCTCTAGCAAAATAAATAGACTTTATAGCTTTCAGAGGAATAAAAGTAACATATTTTGGAATAGCAGCAGCATTCTTGTTAGCAGCAATGGATGTTGACAACAATTGAAAATAACTCAATATAGAACTTTTTATTTTATCAATTTTTTAACCATAAGAGAAGGAAAAATGCATTTAAAAAAATGCAAAAAGTGCTAACTACACAAAGACTTACATTAAATCAACAACAAAATTATTACAATATATACTTAACAACACTTTTAAAACAACAGAACAGTACAATAAAAATAGCAGGTAATAATTTGGTAAAATAGATTTTTTTTTTGTTTATTTACTTAATTATCTGATGGAAAATATTTCTGGGGTGTGTACATACCCATTTTAAGATAAAAGTGAAATAAAACTCTTAAGAAGAAACACCATGGTGATGGTCAGAAAATGGTCAAAATATGCTAAAACCCTTGCAGAAAGGAAGGATGAAAAAATAATTCAATTTTGTACAAAATATTTAGTGAAATGCTAATATTCAAACCAAACTCATTACCTTCAAGTTAATTCCAAATCATGGTGACTCTATGAGTTTCATAATAGAACTCTACTTGATAGAGTTGTCAGTGGCTATAATCTTAAAGTAGATTGGCAGAACTTTCTTTCATGGCATCACTATATGGATTTAAACCACCAACTTGTAGGTGGTTAGTAGCTGAGCGCAAGCCATTTGCACCACCTAGGGACCTTAAATGCTATTCATTAAGTTTAAATTTAATATTTTAGAAATACTACAATAAATTAGAGAATTATTTTTGTTATATGGTGTCAAGTTGATTTTGAGTTGATTAAGAGTATTCTACACCAGGTCAACATTGTCATACTATATAGAGAAATTTACCTAATTCTAAGTAATTCTAATCTTAGGAAACCCATCTTGTTCCTCATACTTAAATTGTGTCTTCAATAATAGATTTCATTAGTTGTAAAGTCATACATTATCTTATTACTCAATTCTTCCATACTTTGGGTGAGAAATATGATGGTATTTATTGGGATCCTTCAGAGATTCAAATGAATAGGCAAAAATTAAATTAATCAGTTATTAGAAGAATATTATATATATATTTTTTTAATTTAGCCATGTGCTACTTAAAAGATATACTGCCCCCCCATAAAAAGGACAGTAGAATTTTAAAAATAAAAAGATTGAAATAGGCATTTATACAAATTCCAATATTTATCGAGTCTTCCTCTAAATCTGCTCTTCTGAACAATTACATTAAGCTACTTCTCTGTCCAGAATTCATGATTACTTACTATGTACATGTAAGTAATTGCACACTCCAGACACTTCTTATTCATGAGTTCTCTCAATAGCCCTAATAAATACTTTCTCTTTTATTCTTATAATCCAGATGAGAAAAATGAAAGAAAAAATTAAAAAGTAGTTTACTCAGTTGTCCAGCAAGTGGTTGAGTTGAAAGATTAATTCAAGAATCCTTATCAAGTAGTAACCAAGAGAAGAGAGTTGTTGTTGTTAGGTCCCATTGAATCCATATCAACTCATAGTGATTTCATGTACGATAGAAGGAAATATTGCCCAATCTAGTGCTTTTCTCACAATCACTGCCATGTTTGGGCCCATTGTTGCAGCTGCTGTGTCAATCCATCTTTCTAAGGGTCTTCTCATTTTTGCTGGCCATCCATTTTACCAAGCATGATGTCCTTCTCCAGGGACTGGTGTCTCCTGATAACATGTCCAAAATATATGAGGTGAATCTCATGATCCTCGATTCCAAGGAGCATTAAGGCTGTACTTCCCCAAGACAGACTTGCTCATTCTTTGAGCCCTCCACACAGTACACTCAACATTCTTTGTAAATACTGAAATTCAAATTTGTCACTTCTTCTGCTCTCTTCCTTATTCAGTCTCTATGCATGTGAGGATATTGAAAACACCATGGCTTGACCCAGGACCAATTTAGCTTTAAAAGTGACATCTTTACTCTAAAGGTTTTTTTTTTTTTTCTTTTTATTGTAATTTGGGTGTAAATTTGCAGAGCAAATACACTTTCTGCACAGCAGTTCACATACACTTTGTCTGATGACATTGACCACAATTTACCACAATGCAACATCTCCCCTCCTACTTCCTCCC
>NW_006922203.1:413198-422332 GCF_000298275.1 Orycteropus afer afer
CTATAAATTGCCTTCTGGTCACTGCTTTTGCTGTGTCCCCAAGATTTTGGTATGCTGTGTTTTCATTCTTGTTTGATTCAGGATTCCATGTAATCACAGAGGAACCGTAACACCCCCCACACAAAAAAAAGGGGAGAAAAAAGAAGAAAACCTGCAATATCTGGGGATAAGGCACTAAGAAAAAAAAGACAGAGAAGGAGAATAATGAAGATAAATGGGAAAAATGCAAAAAAAGAAAACAAAGAAAGGGATTAACCAAGGGAAAAAATATATTTAATCAGGAACTGGGAAATGAAAAAAAAAAAAAAAATGTGTAAACTAGGACATGGGAGGGGAAGAATAGTAAAGAGAAAAAAGTATTAATAATAATAGTAGTTTTAAAAGAGACAAATAGTAGCAAGCTAAGCACCAGAACAAAGAAAGTGAAAAAGAAGAAAAAATAAAAACTTAAATTAAATTAAAAAAAAAAAAAAACGTCAGAGAACAGGGCAGGGCACCCAAGCACACAGACTGGGATGGAGTTCCTGCAGACCCAGAAGGTGGGTGGGAGTGGGGGGGTGGCTGCACCTCCATTCAGCAAGTGGATGTGGGGTATAAGAGTAACAAGAGGAATGTCGCACCTTTTCAGTAGTGGAGGTCTGGAGAGTTCTTGGAATGACTGGAAAGCAGTACCTCTTCTTAAGTCCCTAGAATCTAATAAAGCACTGTCTCTTTAGGTTTTCCTTAGCTGCTGGTTACATGTTCATTTGTTTTATCTTGGTTTTATGGTTCAATATTTTGTAAAGGTAAAGCTGGTGTATTTTATTTTATTATTGATTCAGGTATGTTGGGTCATTCTGCTGTTTTTGTGATGGTGGAATCACTGTGTGGAATGTAGATATGTGTTTTTGTTTGTTATAAAGGGGGTTTAGAGTTTGAAGCAGGAGGTTTTATGGTAATTGGCTGAATATGGTTTCTTCTATTGAATGAGTGAGGTTATTGGTGAGAAGGTAGAAGCAGAAGAAGGAAAGCTTGGTGTTGCTAGAGTCAGTTTCTAGGGCTTTGTGCAGACTATAATTTATGATGTAGTTATTTACAAGACCACGACTCAATCTCAGGAAAGATTTTTGTTGTTAGGGTGTCTCTACTTTCTGCCAGGCTCAGGCACACTCAAAGACCCTGCTTCTGAGGCTACTCAGCGTCAAAAAGCCGATCCAAGGCAAATTCCATGGACCACACTCAGCCGTGGCTTCCTCTCTCTTTCCCCACCCATTTGCCCATGGCACTGGCACAATCCCGCCAGACCACTAATGGCTTGGGAGTTTGTCTGTGATACTGCCCACTTACGACACCAAAGATGTGTGCAATTTCAGCTGTGTTGGAGTCGGGTAGTACCTTCTAGTAAACTGTGGTCCTGATATCAGTGACAAAGATAAGCACATTATCTCCCAGGCTGACCCAAGCCCATTCAGTGACCTGCTGAGAGAGGAGTGAGCTCGCCCTCCTGGTGCAACAGTGAGCTCTCCTCTTGAGTCTCAGCAGTGGTGTGCTCACCCACCTGCACCCAAGTGACCCAAATTACCAATAAAATCAGGTGCTGGAAGCAGATCCTTGGGGCTGTTTGCTGGGATGTTGGAGTGGTCACTGGTATGCTGATATAGGGTGTCTTCTTTCTTGGTTCACAGGGATCTCAGGTGGCCATCCTCTCCTGCCAGTCAGTGACTGCCACAGGGAAGTTTCCAATGACCTTTCTCAGCTACCCATCTGTCCTCTGCCAGGTAGTTCGTTCTTAAATAATCTCCTTGTGCCTTTCCTCTAATTCTGCTCTTCTGTGTTTCATGCACTCTGATTCAATGAGCTGTTCAGAGCACCAAAATCCCTAATTTAAACTGCTGTACTTAGTTTTTCAAGCACTTAGATGCAAGAGGGAAATAGCGTGGTGCTTACTGATGAAACTCCGTTTTGAATCCCCCTCTTTAAAGTTTTAAAGGAGTCTCTTGCAGCAGATTTTCTCATGTAATGGATTGTTTGAATTTTTTAACTGCTGCTTCCATGGGCATTGATTGTGGATTCAAGTAAAATGAAATTCTTGACAACTTCAATCTTTTCTCCATTTTTCACAATGTTGCCTATTGGTCCAGTTGTAAGGAATTCTGGTTTCTTTAATTTGGTGGGTGATATTGAAGGCTGAAGTCTTTGATCTTCAACAATAAGTGCTTCATGTCTTCTTCACTTTCAGCA
The DNA here is from genome assembly GCF_000298275.1 of Orycteropus afer afer. Lineage (NCBI taxonomy): Eukaryota > Metazoa > Chordata > Mammalia > Tubulidentata > Orycteropodidae > Orycteropus > Orycteropus afer. The sequence continues at coordinate 415,419 of NW_006922203.1, forward strand.
AGCAAGGTATGTCATCTGCATATTGTAGGCTGTTAATGAGTCTTCCTCCAAACCTGATGACCCATTCTTCTTCATATAATCCAACTTCTCAGACTATTTGCTCAGCATACAGTTGAATATAGATCTTTATTTAGACCAAGAGGCAGTTATGCAAACAGAACAAGTGGATACTGTGTGGTTTAAAGTCAGGAAAGTTGTATATCAAGGTTGCATCTTTCCCCATACTTATTCAATCTGTATGCTGAGCATGTAATTTTATAGAAATAGAGTATCACAAATTTTAATCTTTGATCTCACATAAATCATCCTTTTTTTTTTTTTTACCACAGTTCAAACTGGTATTAACCATAATGGAAAAGTAAAGAACTCAAGTATATTAAAAAAAAATAAATAAATAACTGGTAGAGCTATGTAGTTAACTGGATGGAAATTTCAAATTTAAGTGTTCATCTCAATAAATTGATAAAGAAGAATAAAATAAATCTTCTAAATAGAAGAAAGAAAATAACAAATAGCAGAAAAGTATGAAAAATAGAAAACCTACAGCAGATTAAATAAACACTTTTGAAAATAGGCAGTTATCTACACATAAACTCTCAAACCAAACTTACTGCCATCAAGTTGGATCTGAGTCATAGTGATCCCTCCTTGGGTTTCCGAGGTGGTATCACTACAGAAGTAGATTGCCCAATTTTCCTTCCAAGGAGTGGCTGGTAGGTTTGAACCGGCAGCCTTCTGGTTAACCGTCAAATGCCTTAGACACTGTGTCACCAGAGCTCCCATCTACACATATTGATAAAAAATAAAATAAATCAGACACCAACTTCAATATTCAGATCAAAATAAACCAAAGGAAGAAAATATTTTTTTTAAATTATCATATCCAACTTTAAGCTATTAAGTTGGAATATACAGACAGATGGCTCTTTTTATTCTAGAAAAATGTATTAAAAATTTTAATATTAGAGGAAATAAAAAAGGTGACAACATTTAAAACAGTTAATTCAGTTGAATTAGAACTCAAAATTCTCCCAAGAGATTAAAGTTATTTTACAGTTATTTATCAAACTTTCAAAGGATATATAATCTTGAATTTTAGAAACCCTATCAACAACTAAAAAAAAAAAAAAAAAAAACATACGAACAAACCCATGTCTGTGGAGTCAATTTCTAGTCATAGTGATGCTTGTTATAGGACAGGGTAGAACTGCTCCACAGTTTCCAAGGCTGTGAATCTTTACAGAAGAAGACTGCCACAACTTTCTCCCACAGAGTGGCTGTTGGGTACCAACCACTTTGGTTAGTAGCTGAGAACTTTAACTATTGTGTTACCAGGGCTTCTTCCATAAAAACCCCGTGAGGCAGTTCTACTCTGTCCTGTAGGATTTCTATGCATCAGAATCAATCTGACAGCAATGAGTTTGGTCTAATTATACCTTGGGTCAGAAATCCCATGTCTAAATATGTAGCCAAAACCATCCTCTTACACATATGCAAAATCTGAAATGTACAATAATGTATGCAGTTGTAGTATATTTCTTAATAGCAATAAATTGGAATAATTAATTACTCTTTATTGAATTCTATACACCAGATAAAATGAAACAATTATTAATAGAGATACAACTCAAGTATATCATATTCTTCAAAAAAAATTGGAATGGTATGTACAATATGGCACTGTGGTAGATTGTTATTGCTTGCAATTTTTCTTTTCCATCTTACTGAAAGAGGGTTATACACCTACACACTGACTGGATTTTCCACATGATACGCTTAAGCCAATGAAATGTGAAGAGTTGTGACTTGTGCCATATCAAAGACGACTCTCTAAGAAGCCTTGCAATTTTCTGACAATTGTCTTACTCTTCTCCCTCTGCCTACAGAATAGCATGTCCTCGATTTGACTATTTGTTCAGGCTGGGTCTTAGACTGAGAAGTTCTATGAAGAGGTAGCTAATAATATCAAATGTGTAGAGAAAGAAACCTTCTTCATAAGATACTGAGATTTGTTTTTCTTCTTCCTTCTCTTCTTCTTCCTCCTTGTTTTTCTCATCCATATCCTTCTTCTTTTGTTAATGCAGCCTAACCTAGCAAGACAGATAAACAACCTGTATAATGTAAAATACTTGGAAAGAAATATATCATATTTTGGAAACAAAATATAAAAAATTAAAAAAAAAAAAAAACACACATTTTGGAAATGAGAATGGAGATATTGTTCCAGATGAAGTTGTTGTTGTTGTTATGTGCTATTGAATCAGACCTGACTCATAGTGACCCCTCCTTTAGTTTTGGAGGAGGTATCACTATGGAAGTAGATTGCCTAAACTTCTTTTGCTGAAGTGAAGCACCCAGTATTTCATATCTCAGCTTTCTCTTTCATTAACATTAGCATTTTAGTAACAATAAATGATGGAAATAGATTTAAAGATTTGATGAATTGTAAGATAGATATATGACTACTCTTATCTTGATTCTTGTCTTTGTATGTTCAAAATATTTTTAAATATATTTTCCTTTTAATAGAAATATCTGCATCTCTCTCACTGTAATTTCAGGCACAGGTAATTAATTACTAATGGAGCATTTGTGAACTCTCCTCTAATCTCACTTTAGAGTATCTGTGTAATAAAGAGCATTGACTCCAGAATTCAACTAACCTGGACTCAAATCAGGCATCCCTATTTAATTGAGCCTAAGGAAGGTTGGGCAATCTACTTCCACAGTGATACCCTCTCGGAAACCCAAGGAGGGATCTATGATTTGGGGTCCTACTTAATGGCACATAACAACAACAGTAACAGTTTTCTCATCTGAAAAACAGGAGTAGAAATTTACCTTGGAGTTGTTCTGATGATGAAATGTAATGACTCTTGCGTGCCTAAAGATATATTAAGTACTGAAGATACTAGTTTTCTCTTCTACCTTTCAAACATTATGTTCTGATATTAGATCAGTTCTACTTTGGGGAACTAGCGGGACACAGGAAGCTCAGATGTTAAGTCAGTCTTAATAATAGATTAAGCAGCCATGAAGATTTATATAAATTATTTCAGCTTTGTAATGAAAGTCTCACTAATTACTTTCAAAACATAATGTTAATATAACTCTGACTCTTTAGTTGTTGCTGTTGTTATGTGCTGTCGAGTCAGACCCTACTCATAGCAACCCCTCCTTGGGTTTCTGAGGCAGTATCAGTACAGAACTAGATTGCTCCATCTTCCTTCTGAGGAGTGGCTGGTGGGTTTGAACCGCCAGCCTTTGGGTTAGCAGTCATGTGCCTTAGGCAGTATGCTACCAGAGCTCCTGATTCTTCAGTAGGGTTTAGCAAAACTTTTCTGTAAAAGTCTGCTATATTTTTGCCTTTTCAGGCTACTTGGTCTTTGTTACAACTCAGCTCTGCCACTGTGCAATCAAAGACAAAACTAAATCAAGGGGTGTGGCTATGTTTCAATACTCATTGCCATCGAGCTGAACCCGACTCATCGCGACCCCTTCTTGGGTTTTGGAGGCTGTATTATTACGGAAGTAGATTGCCCAACCTTCCTTCCCAGGTGTAGCTGGTGGGTTTGAACTGCCAGCCTTCTGGTTAGCAGTCAAGTGCCTTAGACACTATGCCAAACTCTATCTTTAGATCATGAAATTTGAATTTCATATAACCTTTACAAAGACTTTTTTTTTTCCCCTCAACTATGTATTTAACCATTTACAAATGTAAAATACATTCTCATCTTGCAGACAATGAAAAAAACACAGTGGGTGAATTTGGCTCACAGGAGATAACTGATGAACTCCCTTAGGATTGACCTCATGTTTTTCATTGGACCTTAAACAAAATAAAACAAATAATAAGATCAACAACATCAAAACTAATTACCTTAATACATAATATTTAATATGTATGGCCTATAATAGTAATGACTTGGTTCTTGACAAGAGTCTGTATGCTCAGATTATTGCCTTAGCTGCTGTTTATATTCAGTTTCGATTACAGTATTTTCTTTTTTAAAGTTTACCAGACATTGCATTTTTGCACTGCTTCATTTTGGATCATTTTATTAAAATGATAATTTAGCTCATGAAGGTCATTTTCGAAGCTCCTTACTTTTAAATGTCAACGTCTATTTAAAATCTAATTGAATAATTTAATTATTTTAAAATAGTCAGTTTTACCCTGCTGAGCTTTACTGCTTCCCTTCCTGAACTGCTGGGTTTTATATTCTGATAATTATCTGGCTTGTTTCAGAACCCAAAATAGCACTGACATAAATTGCACTGGAGTAGTAAACTTTAAACAAAATTTCATAATATTCTGCCCAGTGTGTGATCTTTTTCCTCAGCTAATGATTTCTGAGTCATTATGTATCTTTTTCTTGTGAGTACTTAGTACAGTTTGATTTATAAGTTAACATCTTGGAGAGGGTTATCTAGTTGAATTCCTTCCTCAGGTAGTGATTTTCTTTTTGTATAGTGTGAAAAATACAGAAAATTATATAACGATTATAATAGTATATAATAAAACAAAATGTAGCTGAAGAAGAGTCTCTGGCTCCCTTTAAAATGTCCTGGATGTCACATGTTATAGTGACATCTTCTCCGTGATATACCAGCAAGGAATAAAATACATTTATTTGAAAAATTTATGCTCCTACACATCATTAACATTTGTATTCTATTTGCTGTTCATTTTATATGTTGATTATATTTTCATGGAAAATGATATCTCTCTAAAAACATTTCATTTTTTTTTTAATTTACAGTCATATTTTTGCTCTCTCATTTTCTTTATGAAGAACTTTTGCTTTTTCCTAAACACTGAAAAGTATATTTTTGTCATTATTCCCATTTTTCATTCATATTGCAGGTTTAACATTTTTACACTGGTGTATGCAATGATTCATTAGCAAACTATAAACATCAAATACAATCATATTAAAAATTAAGAGATATTTAACAGGCATTTAAGAACTCATTAGTTTAGATTTCTAAACACTTATTTATAAATAATGCTTATAAAAATGTCTCATTAACTTTTGGAAATTCTAGAGAAAGTGAATTATAATTCAGAATTATAATGACCTCATCTTTACATCAATCACCTCATTCCCCCCTTTTTTTTTTCCTCTGATGTTTTAATCATCTGTAACAAAAGAAATGAAAAGAAGATTAAATGATTCAGTATAGGTTATATCCAGGATAACATAAATTTTCCAGTATTTCCAATATAACTAGAGAAATGGTTGTGAAAGTGTGGTTCATGGGCACCTGGGGGTCCTTGAGACCTTTTCAAGAGGTTTATGAGATCAAAGCTATTTTCATAATACGAACAAGATGGATTGACACAGTGGCTGAAACAATGAGCCGAAACACAGGAATAATATGCGGATGGTACAGCACTGGGCAGTGTTTTATTCTGTTGTGCATAGGGTCATTATGAGTTAGAACCCACTCAACGGCGCTTAACAACAACAACAACTAAGATACTATCTTTTTTTACTTTATTCATATTTGCACAGGTACTGAAAAAGTGATGATGCTGTCCTTTTAAAACTACTGTCCTTTAACAGATCACTGCAGTGATAGCAAATCAGAGTAGTAATCATTTTATTCTTCACTTTCATGTACATAAAAACTAAAAAAAAAAAAAAAACCCACCTATTTTTAAAGAACATCCTTAAGGGAGCAATGTTGTTGTTGTTGTTGTATGCCATCGAGACAGCCCCGACTCATAGTGTCCCCTCTTTGGGTTTCCGAGGCAGTATCACTACAGAAGTAGGATTGCCCAACCTTCCTTCTTAGGAGTGGCTGGTGGGTTTGAACCACCAGCATTCTGGTTAGCAGTCAATTGCCTTAGACTCTATGCTACCAGAGCTCCTTAAGGGAGCAATAGAAAGTGTTAATTTTACTATAACTTGACCCTTAATTGCACATATATTTTTAAAATATTCTTTGTGTTGAAATGTTAAACACACATAAAGCTAGATAAAGCACTTTAGCTATTATGTATGTACTCACATATGCAGAATGCACTTAAGCATGGTGTTTGAAGTATATGCTGAAGCCAAGTTGTAGCTCACAAAAGCCCATTGCAAAAATGGCAAGGAGGCCACATGTTCTGACCTCCTCTAACCCCAAGAGGAAGACAGGATTACCAGCAGTAACCCAAGGCTTATTCCTGCCAGACATGCTGCCTCCCTCCAGCCCTTTCACCAACCATTCCTCCCAAAGCACCCACCACCTCTCTCCTGGGTTCGATAATTCGCTGCAGTGGCCACACAGAGCTCACAGATTATGAGGTTTATTAGGGAAGCACCAGACTACAATTCAAGTTTAGGAAGAACACTCAGTCTCTCTCCCGGCCCACTGTCCCTCAGCCGACAGTCTCTCACAGTCTCTTTCCAAGCAGTGCTGGTCCCTTGGTGTCTCACTCAGCAATGCATGTCTCTTGCATCTCTTTCGCCACAGCATGTGTCTCGTTCAGGAGTGTGTGTCTCTTTCAGCAGCACGTCTTCCTCAACCAGCAGTCAGAGTGAGAGTTCTGCCTCTAGGAAGCCTCCTTTTGAGCCCGGCAGGGTGGTCAAACTAGCCAATCATAGCATCAGAACTCTGAGCACCTGAGAGAGAGTGGCAACCTCCCAGAACATTGTTTTGTGCCACGCCCAACAGAAATAACCCAGGTGGATAGCTTCAGCAATCAGGAGCTCCTCAGTTGCTCATAGTAATTCCCACCTTGGAGTTTACAAAGACTTATGGGTAGTGGCTAAGGTACTTGATTGCTAACCAGAAGGCTGGCGGTTCAAACCCACCAGCCACTCCCTGGAAGGAAGGTTGGGCAATCCTACTTCCGTAGTGATACTGCCTCGGAAACCCAAGGAGGGGTCGCTATGAGTCAGGGCTGACTCGACGGCACA
>NW_006922203.1:422432-423396 GCF_000298275.1 Orycteropus afer afer
GTCTATCCAGTATCTCTTACATAGATCCTCTTCCAAGTGGTTGACAGTAGTAGCTGGGCACCATCTAGTTCTTCTGGTCTCATAGTCATATAAGCTTCAGATGGGATGGTGTACCAGTCACTGGGACTAATTGTTTCCATGAATTTTTGGTTTTCTTCATTCTTCTTGGCTCTGGATGAGGAGAGACCCATTGTTGCATCTAGATGACAGCTTGCAAGCTTTTAAGATCCCAGTTGCTACTTGTCACAGTAGGAGGTGGAACAATGTTTTGTGTAGTATGTTATGTCAATTGAGCTTGATGACCTCTCCAACTATGGTCCTGAGCCCACAGGTTCAACTACTTGGTCACTTTGGGTAGCTGGCTGTGACCAAGCAGTGACTACAACCTTGCTCCTTGTCAGCTCCACTATACACCTGGGAATTCAAATCATACACATAAAGTTATAGGACCATTGTCTGCCAACCCTATACATGTTCTTGGGTATACTCCCCACTTCATAAACACACCTAATCATTCAGCCTGTCCACTCATCTATTCACCCATATACCTGTGTGTGCCTTCACTGACCACGCTGTACTACATGTGCAAAGGGGTCATCTTTGTTGTCTGTACTTCCCACTTACCTCTCTATGTCTTTCTCTTCTTCAATGCCACTATAATGATCACTCACATTTGGTACATTGCCCTTCTCTTCACCCAAATAAAAAATTATCTCTATCTACCTAACAGTATTCCCTCCACTCCCCTCCCACCCCTGGTAACCAACAAAGAAAATGTCCTTCTATAGGTAAACGTTTCCTTGACTTTTATAATAACGGACTAATACAAAATTTGTCCTTTTATGATTGACTTATTTCACTCAGCATAATGTCTTCCAAGTTCATCCACATTATGCAGTGTTTTGCGATTCTACATTATTCTTTAGCATTGCATAGTATTCCATTGTGCTTATGCACCATAGTT
>NW_006922203.1:427456-433642 GCF_000298275.1 Orycteropus afer afer
CCTATCAAACCAGGACTCTGAGGAGACAAACATGGTCCTTTCTCTCTGGAAAATCATCTTCTGTTCTGTTTGGAAACTTCAGACATCTGGATCCATAAACAAGCAAAGTCCAGCCCAGCGCAAGCCATCAAATTGCAGTAACTTAGCACCAGCTCAGTGTCAAACATCTTCATTTGGTCAGGTTCTGGTCAGGTCAGCCCTAGCCATCCCAGCTAGGTCATGGGTACCAGCTGCCAAATTTGGGAGTCACACTCTTCCCTTCACTTCAGACCAGTCAGCACCTTCTCTCACATCTTCAGTCCTCAGGGACTATTTCAATGCCCATAGGCTCACAATTCATTGCACTTCAGACCAGCCAACCCTTTCTCTCATCCCCAGCCTCTGGGCCTAGGTCAAAGAGTACCAAACTCAACCTGTTTCTTTTTTGCTGCACTTCCCCCATTTCCACTCAGGTGTATGCAGGTGGTCACAAGCAAGTAACATTACAAGTCTACTACTCACTGGTTTCCTTTAACTTTCAGTCCTGGAAGAGGTTTCTCTCATGGACCATGACTTTCCTGCCTTGATGGACCCAAAGCCTATCTGCTTGCTTGAAATTCAAAGAGCCAAACAGTCATTTTTTCCTTTTCAAGTCCTCTCTTCAAATGCAAATCTTCCCTTCCCTCAGTAATACTGGGTAGGGCTCAGGTTTTCTACCTAAACTCCTAGTATGGGCTCTACACACAGGGCTTAAAACAAAAGCCTGTGTTTCTGCTGGGCAAATTCTATTTCCCCTTTTTAACATATCCAATCATGTATTGGCTGAAGGCAGACTTACACACTCTGTTACCCACATACCCATAATTGTTTCTAATGTACAAGCAGGTAAGAGAATATTCAATAGCCATAGTACATTCAGATAAACACATAATCCTTTTAAAGACATTCCAGGTTCATCTTTTCACCTTGATTACCGTCCCATTCTATGTATATGACCTTGGGCCTTTGGCTGGGTGTAACCAAAAGCCCTAGCCTCTGGATCAATTATCTCCTTTAAGAGATAACAGCAAGCAAAGTAACCATCTAAGAATCCAAAGTTTCACTTCCCAGGCCCCTTCCTTCTTTCTTTTACAAGGTCTGGTGCTTCTATGAGTCTGGAGCCACTGCAACAAATCCCACCGAATCCCACTGCTTCTGACACCAACTGTTTGAACAATTTCTCTTAGGAAGATCAGCACGAGGCCAGTCCCCATGAGGCGGAGGTCAAAGATGTCCCAAATATCCAAACTACCATGCCACTCCAAGACCTACTCACGGACCTGGGACTCGCCAGCCTGCCAGCCTCCACCACTACTACGTGAGACGAACCCTGGGGTGTCTGTGAGTTCTGTGAGGCGTTACAGCGAAATACAGAACCTACGACTGGGGAAGTTACTGGGAGGAGGAAGAGGAGTTAATGTCTGAAATGATGGAGTGGCATGGTAGTTTGGACATTTGGGACATCTTTGACCTCCGCCTCATGGGGACCGGACTCGTGCTGATCTTCCTAAGAGAAATTGTTCAAGCACCCATTGTACATAACTCTTCCCAATGCTGTGTTCAGAGACATCTTCTTGATAGTTTGAAATCAACCATGGTGGGAGTGTTTACAGCACAGAAATTGTCAAAAACTACAAATCACAGAAAAACTGATAACACCAACTGTTGAGAAGGATAGAACGATTGTACCACTTATACTTTCCCGGAAGAAGTACAAGCTCCTTGGAAAACTGAGTAAAAATTTCTTATAAAGGTAAACATACATTTACCTTGTGATCTAAAACTTGCCTTCTTTTGTTTCCACTGAAGATAAATGAAACACATGTTCATAGGAAAACTTGATCAAGAATGTTTATACCAGCTTTATTCTCAATAGTTAAGAATTTGAGATAATTTGTCTATTATTAGGAAAATATATTGTGGTATATTAATTTACTCATTAGTATTACTCTGCAATAAAATAAAATGCATTATTGATAGACAAGAACGTGGATTCATTTCAGAAATATTGTGGTGAGTATATAATGTCTGATTCCATTTATATAAAATGCAAAAATAGGGGAAACCACAGTGACAGAAATCAGAATAGTGGCTGCCAACTCCTAAATCAGACTGATTGAGATGAGTCACCCTCAATTAGAGTCTCTTAGCTTCACATTTCCATTTGTTAAATATTTACATAGGATTTCAGTCAGAAGCATTTCAAACCAATATAATTATATGGAACCCATGACAATAGCATCTCTCCAAAATGTTGTGAGCAGAAATGTGGCATGATTAGATGTCAAGTTCAAAGCAAGAAAAGTAAACATTCTGCCATTAGAGTCAGAAATTACAATCAACAAAGAAATTGCAGTTCGTTAACTGAAGTATTGTTAGACATTAAAAATAAAAGGTCCGACTTAAAAAAAAAAAAAAAATGACAACTGAGTTTATTCATTTGGTCTGTTTAGGAACAGAGTTAAGATAAGGGTTGCTAATTTGAAATGAGATTAAAAAATACACTCTCAATCACAGCATCTTTTATCTCAACATCATTATAAGTAATCATTTAACTTAGCAATTCACCTGATTGTAATGATAAAATTGCAACTCCTTAGTAGATGTCAGTGGAATATTTTATTGGGCTTGATGTTTTTAATAGAGATAAAGGTGTCAAAGCAATATTAGAAAAATTCATGTTTAAATATTGTAATATGACTTAATGATTTCTTTTATGTGTTAAAATTCAAAATATAATTTGTCTTAAAACTACATTGTATACCTAGATAAATTTGACAGAGATCCTTACCATAACTGTATTTTTGTAAGTTGATTTTGCTCTGAATTTAGAAGTTAAATTTTTTCTTCAATTCTTTTTGCTTCATACTTTAATAAAAGTCATGCATCATTGCATTAAGTGAAGTAAGGCACTGGATAAAATAAAGCATTGCTATTAACCTCTAACATTAGTGTGTGAGGAGGCAGAGACAAGTTTAATAACTCAGGGGTAAAATACTCACAGTGTAATTACCTAAGCCTGCTTTACCCTGGCACATTAACATAGAGTAATAAACTTGAATCTATTTTCAAAAAGGAATGAAATCATCATCAATAATCAATTGTAACCATTTTATGAGTGTGGAAGTGATTGGTCTTTTATAATGGGGTCATCATCTGATGTTTGACTTTTGTAAAATGATGCAGTGTTTCATTTTATTGCCACATAAGGCTGATTTAGATGGTCTGTCAAATACCGCATGAACTTTAGAGTATGTAAACTTAAATTAAGCTTTTAGCTTTTGAATAAAGTCTGCTTTGCATTTTTAAGTCTGACTCATGCTAAACTTCATTTGTACATTGTATTATGTATCTTTATAAATTTAAGTTTCCAGATCATGTGAAAACTCCAAAACTAAACTCACTGTCATAGAGTCAGTTCCAACTCATAGAGACCCCTCCTTGGGTTTCGGAGGCAGTATCTCTAGGGAAGTTGATTGGCTGATCTTCCTTCCCAGGAGTGGCTGGTGGATTTGAAAGATCAGACTTCTGGTTAGCAGTCAAATGCCTTAGACACTACACCATCAGAGCTTTCCTAGATTGCATGTTGTTGTTGTTGTTATTTGACATCAAGTCGGACCGACTCATAGAGACCCCCTCCTTGGGTTTCCAAGGCAGCATCCCTATGGAAGTAGATTGCCCAACCTTCCTTCTGAGGAGTGGCTGGTGGATTTGAATCGCCAGCCTTCTGGTTAGCAGTCAAGTGCCTAGGTTAGAATCTAATTTTTAATTGTTTAACATATCCATGATTTTTATGTTATTGTTGCTGTGTGCTGTCAGGTCAATTCTGACTCAGCAAGCTTCTATAATAAGGTATAACTGCCTCATGGGTTTCCTAGACTGTAATTTTTATGGGAGCAAACTGTCAGTTATTTTCTCCCGTGTAGCTCTTGGTGGGTTAAAACCACCTACCTTTTGGATAGCAGCACAGTTCTTAACCATTGCACCACCATGGCTCCTTATGTTTTGTATGTGTGTGTGTGTGTGTGTGTGTGTGTGTGTATACACACATGTTTTTTATGCATGTTGTTGTTGTTGTTATGTGCCGTTGAGTCGGCCCCGACTCATAGCGACCCCTCCTTGGGTTTCCGAGGCAGTATCACTACAGAAGTAGGATTGCCCAACCTTCCTTCCGAGGAGTGGCTGGTGGGTTTGAACCGCCAGCCTTCTGGTTAGCAGTCAAGTGCTTTAGCCACTGTGCTACCAGTATAAAAAAATATCTTTTGGACTGAATTAGTGCTTATTGTAGAAGATTCAAGAAATTTTGTTTTCTTCTTGAATTATTTTGAATACCCACTACTAATATTACCTTGGACATATGGTTTAAATGTTTTTCTATATAGAATTTAGTGGATAAGGCACTTGACTGCTAACCAGAAAGTCAGTAGCTCAAACCTACTGTAAGGTTCGGTGCTGGGAGAGATAAATCAGGCTGGTAGAAGTTTGAAAGAAAGTTTATTAAAGCATGTGCATGCAGATGGACTGAGGACCAGCATGGTGTCAGCCCAGGCTGAGCTCAACAATCCATCAGGCCCGAGCTGGGGAAGATGGGAGCTTTAAGCAGGATGTCAGGAAGTTTATCAGCAGTTCTGTTTGGGAAGAGCAGACCATGGCTGACTTGGTAGCAATAGTCAAGACAGCGGATGTTCAGTTGTGTTCTTGGAATTGTAAGCTTCAGCCGTTCTTTGTGGTTCTCTCTGTCTTTTCTACCCAGTTCTTAGAACTGGGTTGTGACCACTGTCCTGTTATTTAATTTCATTTTTGGAGAGAAAAAGTATTAGGATTAAAGCATAAAAATAACATGAGAATTCTAAGTCGACGCTTCTATCTGTCTCCCACCAGCTGCTCTGCAGAAGGAAGACTGGTTGATCTACTTCCTTAAAGATTGACAGCCTCAGAAACCCAATGGAGTTTGCTATGAGTCAGAAATGACTGGATGGCAGTGCGGATTTTTTTTTTTTTTCTTTTACTTTAATTATTCAAATAAAGTGAAAATATTACCTTCTACCTCTGTTAGCATAGTGCCTAAGGCACTTGACTGCTAACCAGAGGCTGGCAGTTCCAACTCACCAGCCACTCCTGGGAAGGAAGGTTAAGCCATCTACTTCCGTAGTGATACAGCCTCAGAAACCCAAGGAGCGGTCCCCAAGAGTGGGGTCCTACTCCACAGCACATAACAACAACAACCATTAAGGTTAATTTTAGCATTGATAACTGAATATGAGATTTGTAAGGCTATTGGAATCCTCCAAGAATAATATTTGAAAGATTCAATTCTATTACTCTGATATCAAATAGCACCTTGAGATGTTGAGTATTTTTTAAATCATAGATAGTGGACCTAAAGAAATGTATTAAGTAAATTTAAATTCACAAGTGAAATTTTATTGAGCCCTGTATTTATTTCCTTAGGGTTACCACAAGAAGTTAAAGCAACTGCGTGGCTTAAAAGAATCTTATACTCCCAAAGTTTAGGTGGCCAGAAGTCTAAAATCAATGCAGGGTTGGTTCCTTCTAAAAGCTCTAGGGAAGAAACTGCCCTATGCCTCTCTTCTAACCTCTGGTAATTGCTAGTGATCTCTGGGGATACTTGGCTTGTAGACACATCACTGTCATCTCTCCTTCTATCATCAGATAGTCTTCTTTTTGTCTCAGTGTGTCCTCTTCTGTCCTTTATAAGAACACTGTCCTCGGATTTGGGCTATCTTAATCCTATATGATCTGATCTGCATCTATATTTTAATTGCACCTGCAAAGACCCAATTTTCAAATAAGGTCACATTCTGAAGTTCCAAGTGGACATAATTTTAGAGGTACACTGTTCAGTCCATACGAGCTGCAAGCATGGAAGCACTTGGAAACTTGGACCAGAAGCTCAAGAGAGTTGAAAATATGCATTTGCAAGTCACACACAAGGATGGTGCAAATTAGCTAGTATGCTTATAGGAGTTGAAAAAGCATGATCAATACAAAACTCACCTGCATTTATAAATCCAGCTATGATATTTTTATTATTTATAAAAATATCAAATTAAGGGTGGGGCAAGATGGCGGACTAGGCAGAAGGATTGCACAGACCCTCTTCAACAAAGAAAAGGGAAACCAATTAACACAGACACAGAAGATAAT
>NW_006922203.1:451146-455629 GCF_000298275.1 Orycteropus afer afer
AAAAAAAAAAAAAAAATCAAATTAAAAAATCAACAAAATTGTTCAGCAATTATTTTTACATCTACACAGCCATTCCAACAGTCTTCAAGTTTCCAACAACTTGGTATCTTCTGCCCATTCATAGAGCCTATCGAACTAGAGCAAAGAAAAATTTCAATAGCTGTAAGTGTTTTAAATTCCTGTTTTCTTAATAAAAATATTTATGGAACTTAACAAAACTTACAATAAATATGAAAAAACAATTTGTAGATATATTCTGGACAAAGACAATGAGATTTACTATAAAGTGAGGCTCTCCAAGGCCAGAAATGAAATTACAAGAACGTTCTAGAGAGCTTATAATGGTTTATATCTAAAGGCTCAAGCCCGAGTAAAAGGAAATCTATCACAGAAACATTTTTGGCCTCTTTGCCCATTAGCTTTGCTCACCCATGAGGGTAACTGACTATTATGACAGCTGTTAGATTTAAGCGGAAGGTAGATTGAAAAATAGGTGTTACCTGTTTTATATTATTGTGACCCAAAGGTGAAGACATGTTTCAAAACTGTGCTTGTCGTTTTGAAGTATGGATGCCACAGGGAAGAGGGTATACAAAAAAAAAATAATAATAATAATAATAAAACAAATTTCATTAGGTCAGAAATTCCACTGATAAATCAATGAAGGGGCAAAAGTCACATAGTAAAATGGTGAAAAAGTCATGAAAAGCAAACCCCTTCGAAGTTCTTGCTAGAAAGGTTTAAGTATATTTCATATGGAACTTGGCAGTGATTTGAAATAAAGCTCGCAAATGGCAAAGGTGTTAGGTGATTTCAGTGCTGTTACTTAAACCTTTTGCTTAGAAAATGTTATCAAAGATGAGAAATAATAAGGCAAATTACCTTTTCTTGTTCTTATTATTTTTGAAATATATTTTTTTAATAATCCAATTAAGAAGAGACCTGTATGAGTTGTCTTGCCATGAATTAGAAGATCAGATAAGATTATGCTGAATAAACCTTTTTAATCCAACAAATGAGATGAAAGTTAATCAAAAGTATGGGCCTCTATGAATCAGGCCCAACTTGATGGCATTTTTGTTGTTGTTGTTGTTGTTTTTTCAGTAAATTTTACTGCCTTATGGTGGATCTGTTATTGGTGGGGTTGGTGTTAGATTCTATCAAGTTGGTTTCGATTTATAGCAATCCTATGTGGTGGTGCAGTACCTAAAACATTTGACTGCTAACCAGAAGGTTGGTGGTTCAAACCCACCAGCCACTCCTCAGAAGGAAGATGGGGTGATCTACTTCCATAGGGATACTGCCTCAAAACCCAAGGAGGGGTAGCTAGGAGTGGGATCTTACTCCACGGCAGTGAGTTTGGTTTGGTTATGTACAACAGAAGGAAACACTACCTGGTCCTGCACCATCCTCACATTGCTGCTTTGCTTGAGTCCATTGTTTCTACCACTGGGTCAGTCCATCTTATTAAGAGTCTTCCTTTTTTTCACTGACCCTCTACTTAACTCACTCACTGCTGTGGAGTCAGATCCTACTCACAGTGACCCCTCCTTGGGTTTCCCAGGCGGTATCACTACAGAAGTAGATCGCCCAATCTTCCTTCTGAGGATGGCTAGTGCATTTGAACCACCAGCCTTCTGGTTAGCAGTCAAATGCCTAGGGTGCATAATTTCCTTCTCCAGGGACTGGTCCCTCCTGATAATGTGAATAAAGTGTAAGAGACAAGTCTCTCCATCTTTCTGTGTGTGTGTGTATGTATGTTGTTGTTATGTGCCATCGAGTTGGACTCAACTCATAGCAACCCCTCCTTGGGTTTCCGAGGCAGTATCACTATGGAAGTAGATTGCCCCATCTTCCTTCTGAGGAGTGGCTGGTGGGTTTGAACCACCAGCCTTCTGGTTAGCAGTCAAGTGCCTTAGGCACTACACTACCAGAGCTCCCATATATGTGTATGTGTATGTGTATGTATATGTGTGTGTGTGTGTGTGTGTGTATATATATATATATATATATATATATATATATATATATATATTTAATGGTATTTGCTCAATTTATTTAAAGAAAGAGACCAAAGTAAATATCTGGACACAAATATTATCAGGAAGCCTTATTTATTAAATGTTCAGCTTTGGAATCTTCTCTTTCTCATTTTATGAATATAATTGACCTTTTGAATGTAAAATGTAACTTACCTAAAAAGTTTTTAAGCATTAGATTTATAAATTTTAATGAATATGTATACTTGGCATTACCTTACAGGCAAAGCATCCAAAGATATACTCCAAAGGCTTTTGTAGTCTTTTCTTAAAGTTGTATAGTAGCTCTGCCTTTATTTATATTTATTTTCCTTTGGCTTAAGTTTTATAACAAACTTTTTCATTATTACAGTAAAGGTTGACTGCTTATTCTGCTGTAAGAATATAGTAGGTATTTCCTAAACCATATGTAAATCCAAACAGCAATTTAATACAATCCTTTTTTAAGGACTTGAAATGCTGGTCACTCAAGAGTTTCATACATATTGTTTTAAGTTCAAAGTGATATTATCAGGATCATTATGTACTAAAGCTATCAGACAATTCTGCATTTATACAAATAAAAGACATTTAATAAAATAGCATTTCAGCACTCCATTATTTTAAGTCAATAATGTTAGTTTGCTTCGAAGTATAAATTGAAAATTAATAAACAACTTCGCAAAATATTTTTCTTCCATCTATAGTTAGATCTCACTGGTTTCATTTCTATATAGTGACACATTTCATAGTAGTAAGTCTGCATGTTGAAATTTTTATGCTAACTTTGAAACAGCTATTTTCACATTGCATGGTAATTAAATGATGAATGGTTACTTTGGTTATACAATGTTGTACAAATAATGTATATCTTCAATATTTAGAGAATGTAATGTTCTTTTCCCCACTAGTTAGTGTACTATTAATCCAATTAAAATTGGAATTGAGGATAATCACTGAGGCAATGTATAACTGTGTCCCTGTGAGAGTCTCATAAAAATGTTAAAAATATCTTTATGGATGCTAACTTTATCTGTTTATTGGGAAAATTTCAAGTTCTAGCATGGACTTAATGAGCTGATGTCATCTCCACTCTGCAATCTACTAATTTTAGGGCATATCTCCCATAAAGTATATACATTGCTACCATGTCCAAAACTGACTTCTTGATAGCCATCCCACCCAACCACTCCCACAATTATTTCATTTCAACTGACATCAACTCCGTTCAGCCATTTGCCTGGATCAAAACGTTGAAACACTCTTTGACACGTATCCGCCTGAAAGTGTATTGGACCTACTTTAAAAATGTATCCAGAATTTGAACATTTTTCTCCACTCCACTATCAACATCCTGATACATCTTCTCTAATCTGGGTTATTACAGTAAGTTCCTTACTGGTTTTTCTGATTATGCTCTTCTCCTTCCACCTCCTTCCCATCACAGTCACACTGTCATTTTCAAAATAACAGCCAGAGTGATTATATCAAGACAAAATCACATCATGTAACTTGCCTTCTGAAAAACATGACTTAACTTTCTAACTCATTTAGAGTCCTCCTTTTGAGGACTCATAGAGCAAAGCTCTTTCTTACCTTAGATAAGGTAAGCTGAAGGCATAATTATCTATCTGTGTTCATCTCTATTCACTCCACTTTCATTCTCCAACTCATTCTCATTAGATCCTTGTTACTTAAACATATTAAGCAAATTCCTTTCCACTTGTTATTCTTTTTCCTGAAATTCTCTTTCTTCACATGTGCACGTAGCTAGCTCACACACATAGGTTGCCATGTGTCAGAATCGATTGACTGGACTATTACTAACAACAGATCTCCCTCACGTACTTCAGAACATCATATTTATAATTTCAACCTCTCTCTCTTCTGTATCAGAATTTTATGTCTTATTTTTCATACTAAAATACATCATTATTTAACATATGAGTTACTTATATATCTTGTTGATGATCTTTCTTGTCTTTTACTGGATAAGCTTCAAAGAGTAATGGAGTTTGATCTATTTAATCACTGCTGTCTTTCTAGTTACCTAGAACTGTGCCTGCAGCATACTAGTTGCTTAGTTAATGTATCTCAATGAATGAATTCAGGAAGCGTAACAAAGACTTTATCTTGGGAGTTGATGTATATATATTGGAAGAAGGTAAAGAAGCCTAGAATGAGAGTATTGTTTCTCCTTCCATAGTGATACCTGAAAATATCTAAGATATACTCATTATATTATAGGAAGTCTCAAGAATGGGATGTGTCTAGTAAATATCTCTTGAGTAAATCAAAACCAAAAAAAAAAAAAAAAACTCATTGCCATCAAGAGACTTGTAGCGACCTCCATTGGATTTCTGAGGCTGTACATCTTTATGGGAGCTCTAGTAGCATAGTGCCTAAGGCATTTGACTGCTAACCAGAAGGCTGGTGGTTCAAACCCACTAGCCACTCCTCGGAAG
>NW_006922203.1:459409-460473 GCF_000298275.1 Orycteropus afer afer
CCCTTCAAGGCTCAGGGGTCCACAATTATCTTCTGTGTCTGTGTTAATTGGTTTCCCTTTTCTTTGTTGAAGATGGTCTGTGCAATCCTTCTGCCTAGTCCGCCATCTTGCCAGAACTCTGGAGAAGGACATACTTTTGAGAACTGATATTGAAAATGATATTAATCCTTCCCCAACTTCCATATTGTGCATTTACATCTCAAACAGAACACTAGTAACACATACTCCCCACAAAAATCCTGAATCCACTGCCATCGAGTTGATTCTGACTCACAACCACAATTTAGGAAAAGATAGAACTTCTCCATTGGGGTTACAAAGGCTGTAAATCTTTATGGAATCAGACTGCCACATGTTTCTCCTAGAGAGCACCTAATGGGTTCAAATCACTGACCTTTCATTTAGTAGTTGAGTGTTCAACTACTGTGATACCACAAACAGAAAAGTCATAGAATGCTTGCTGTCCTCCAAAGTCTTGTTATTCCACAGCATAAGCTGCACAGAGATGTCCTGTGTGTACACCATGAGAAAAGTTTCAGCAAGGAGGGTAATGCCAGAGCAAGCAGGTTGCACTTGTAAACAAGAACTCCCCAAGATAAAACAGACCCCAACCCCATACCACATACTCTACTTGTAGTTTAGCCAGAGTTATCCTAACTAAGTAGAAATTTCTCAAGGAAACTTCAAACTCAAGAGTAATGTGCCAATTGAGAAATCTTGGAAAAACACATGCATGCCAAGGATTCTGAAAGGGAGGAAAAATGTTCCTCCAGGGCTGCAGAGATTTGCTTATCTGTCTCCTTCCCTGCCTTTTGAGGACTCATTAAATAGAAGCATCTCCTTCAATTCTGATTGATGTCAGGTCACAGTGTATTTGACAGTGATATCTATGAGTAGTATAGTAGAATATTGGGGCTATTGGTCAAAATCTGTAGTAGGGAAAGAGAGTGATTGAGCTCTTTGATCCCTCATCCATCTAGCAATGCTTGGTATGTTCACAATATGCCTACTGAAGTCTATTATCTTCCCTTGAATATGAGAAAGACTATTTATACTTTTTTTTT
>NW_006922203.1:461198-462484 GCF_000298275.1 Orycteropus afer afer
CACAGAATCAGAAAAGAGTCATCATGATCAACACTCATCTAAGATTTTCTAAATCACTGGAGTTGCAGAGCATCTAATGTCCTTAGTGCATACAAAAGGACAGGAGAAAAAGGAGGTGAGATGGCTGGTGAATGGACATTCTTCATGCCACTCCAGCTGCTTATTGTTTAATGTGTCCAAGATAAAGGAGTTTCCTTTAGAAGAGTGGATATCTAAGAAAATAAAGGAGTTTGATCCATGTTCCTGGAGACATTTCATATTTACATTCAAATGAGTTGAGGTTTCTCGCAAAACCAGTTACAAAATTTAGATTTTATAAAGAATTAGTGGGATGTACGGAAGTTCAGCAAATTAGCTATTCCAATGCTGTTTGTATTTATTTTCCAAAGATTGCATTGGAAGGTGATTAGTTATGGCTTACTAAGTAGCATAAAGCCACTCAAATTTTATTATATAATTAAAGAGAATACTATCTGCACCAGAAAGTATACATGTCAAATAACACAACCATTAGGTTCTTATTTGTAACTGTTCTGTCCTTATAACTTTAATAATTTTTAATTTCAAATAAAGTATCTTTCTTTAGAATTTTCTAGAGAGTAATATTCTTGTCATTTTACAAATTGGGATGGACTTTCATATTAACAAGTGCTATTCAATAACACATAACATTTTTACTTTGAAAACAAAAGACTGACTTTCACAAAAGAACAATAAACAGAGCTATAATTTACAAATGTGAGCAATATGATCAATTTGGTCCATATATAATAAATGTGTTATCATTATTTTTTAGTATTTGTAACTTACATATCTTCAAAACAATGACAGAAGTGCATGCATTTTTAAATGTGTAAGCCAAGGTTCAATTTTCCAATCATCTTGATATTTTATACCTCTCAGTGCCTCTCACTGCCATTGAGTTGATTCTGACTCATATGAACCCCTTTGCTTTTCCAAGGCAGTAAATCTTTATGGAAGTAGATTTCCCCATGTTCCTTTCATAGAATGGCAGATGGGTTTGAACCGCCAAACTTCTGGTGAGCAGTCAAATGCTTTAGGCACTGCACCACTGAGCTTCTTTTTCAGTGTCTCTATTATGTTCATTTTTCCTCTATCTTCTTGAATGTAGAGAATATAGTTATAATCATTATTTTGAAGCACTTATTACATCGTCAATAGGTACTGAAACAAGGCGGGCTTGTGTTTACTCACTGATCTGCACTGAACACGTTCCCTTGTTACCCTACCGAGAGGGACCAGGTCTTCGGGAGCAAGGTAAGCAC
>NW_006922203.1:463859-464645 GCF_000298275.1 Orycteropus afer afer
GTTGAAGAATACAGTCTGCAGTATGGATTACATCTCAACATAAAGAAAACAAAAATCCTCACAACTGGACCAATGGAGCAGCATCACAATAAATGGAGAGAAGATTGAGGTTGTCAAAGAATTCACGTTGCTTGGTTCTACAATTGATGTCAATGGAAAAAGCAGTCAGGACATTAGACGACATGTAGCACTGGGAAGGTCAACAGCGAAGGAACTGTTTCAAGTGCTGAGGAGCAAGGATTTCTCCTTGAGGACTAAAGTGTGCCTGACACAAGCTATGATATTTCCAATCACCTCATATGCATGTGAGTGGTAGACAATGAATAAGGGAGACCAAAGAAGAGTTGATGCTTTTCAGATGTGGTGCTGGAGAAGAATGCTGAAAGTACCATGGACTGCTAAAAGATATGTCCTGGAGGAAGTGCACCCGAAATGCTCCTTGGAAGCAAGAATGGCCAGACTTCGTCTCACCTGCTTTGGTCATGTTTTCAGAAGGGACACTCCAGTGTCAACAAAAGAGGGTGAGGCCTTCAATGAGATGGATTGACATGGTGACTGCGATGATGGGCTCAAGTATAGCAGGGATCGTGGAGCTGGCACAGGATCGTGTAGTGTTTTGTTCTGCTGTGCATGGGGTGCTATGTGTCAGAAACGACTATATGGCACCTAACAATAACAACATCCACCCACTTCTCAATGAACTGGCCAGTGAAAACCTTGCAAATATCAATGAAACACTGTCTGATTATATATATATATATATATATATATATATATGAATGTGTG
>NW_006922203.1:464745-467911 GCF_000298275.1 Orycteropus afer afer
TGTGTGTGTATGTATATGTGTATATATATGTATGTATGTTTATGTTTATACATAGAAGGAACTCTGGGAGTATGATTATTAAGATTTCTAACCAAAAGGTCAGTGGTTTGAAACTACCATCCACTCTGAGGAAGAAAGATGAGGCAACCTGCTTCCAGGATACATAGCATTTGTGTTTTCACTTATTTAAAGAATACATACAAGCCAATCTGAAAGTTTTCTATCTATAATGCTTCATCTGCTGTTTGTCCTTTTTTTCCCCTAAAATAGGATTCTCTAATGCTAAATAAAGAGTTTGCAAACGTTTCTGAACTTCAACATTATGATATTATATAAAGAAATCTCTTAAGAATGAAGCACAATGTCTGAATCTGTTTCTGGAAGGATCAGATACATTCATTACAACCATTCTGTCTGCCTGCCCATGATAGCTGGTTATTGAGTAGACACAACTAGTACAAATGATAAAAGGGAAGCTCCAAGCCTCTAACATTTCTGTAAGTAATTCAGAACATATTGCTTTGCTGTACAGATGTTTTATAGTGATGCCAAATTTGCATCTGAAAAAGTCAATGATTTGTAGAAAAGTTTGTTTGGAAAAGTAGTTACACATTTTCATTATCTACCAGGAAAAAAAAAAAAAAAAACTGCAGTAAAATAATTCTTTGATTTTTATTGCAGTGGTGTAAACAGATCTATGTGTTGAGATGTTCTCTATTTCACCTAACTAATTTAGAAACTAAGACTCAATCCCTGATTATCATATTCAATAGCCAGAAAATATGCCCTAAGGTTACAGATTGTATGAAATCATTAATGAAAACTGTTTTAAAAATACTTTGTTCCCAATTAACTTAGATTTTTTTTTTAAGGCATACAAAATCTGTTTGAATAAGGAAGAAAACATTAGTAATGAGAGTTAAATATGTATTCAAGTAAGACTGAGGAGGCAGAAAAATGTCTATGTCCTGCAGAATATTCTGGAAACTGAATATATGGAAAAACTAGAAGGAGGGAACTGTTAGGAGACCAAGAAAATTAGTGTATTCTCTGCACCAGTGTCTGGGTGATGCTAATGGTAACACACTTGGCTGCTCTCTGAAGGCCAAAGGTTCAATTCCAGCAAGAGGCACCTCGAAAAAAAGTCGTGGCAATCTAGTTTCATAAAAAGTTGTTGTTGTTAGGTGCCCTCGAGTCATTTTCGACTCATAGTGACCCCATGCACAGCAGAACAGAACACTGCCCGATCCCGCGTCAGCTCCACGATCCCTGCTATACTTGAGCCCATCATCGCAGCCACCGTGTCAATCCATCTCGTTGAAGGCCTCCCCCTCTTTCGTCGACCCTCCACCCTACCAAGCATGACATCCTTCTCCAGGGAATGGTCCCTTCTGACAACATGACCAAAATAGGTGAGACAAAGTCTGGCCATTCTTGCTTCCAAGGAGCATTCTGGCTGCACTTCCTCCAGGACAGATCTGTTAGTTCTTTTAGCAGTCCATGGTACTTTCAGCATTCTTCCCCAGCACCACAACTCAAAAGCATCAATTCTTCTTTGGTCTTCCTTATTCATTGTCCAGCATAGAAAGTAGGCATTGAAAACTCTGTGGAGTACAGTTCTACAATGATGCACGTGGGGTTGCCAGGGATGACTTGATCACACCTGTGAACAAATTCTTTACCTCAAACAAATAAACATGTTTTAAAAGTTCAAGAAAGTTTTGGTTATTTATATTGGGTCGTTTGTGTGTACAAATGACTGCAGACATCATATCCAAGTATTTCAGTACATCATTATTTTCTTTTTTCGTGTTCTGAGAGGGAATTTAATAGCAAATTTAAAAGTTTAAAGTCATAACACATCACCCTCAACCCATTCTTCTGTTTCCTTAAACATTTTCTTGACTCCTGCTTTGTTTCATTCCATCCAATTACGATTAGTGAAAAATCTGGTGTTGTGAGCCTCCAATTGGCTACCTCGCCAGGTATTGTTTACATCTTAAATTCTTTGTTTCATTTTCAGAATTTAGAATAGTAATCATGAACCTGGAATGTTACAGTAACAAACCCTAAATGTGCTTCATAATCAGGTTCTTAGACTCATCTTTCTGCTCCACCCAAGCTGAGATTCCAAAAGGTAAATTAATTGTCTTCATGGTATACGTTATTAGGTGTTCCAAAGGAAGTGCTGAGTCATGGCTCACAGAGGGTTATAGGGCAAGTAAGCAAAGGTGTTTTATGGCAAATGAAGAACAACACATCACTGTGCTTCAGATTCTGAATGTAAATTAGTAATGATTGGATTAGTTGCTTGCCATAGGTTTCCATGTGTTAAAAGTCAGAGCTACTCTTGATATGCTAGTGCATGAATATTGTACAAAGAAAAGTTATTTTCTGCTGGCTAGTGTTTATTTAGGAGCTCTGGTAGGGTAGTGCCTAAGGCACTTGACTGCTAACCAGAAACCTGGCAGTTCAAACCCACCAGCCACTCCTCAGTAGGAAGATGGGACAATCTATTTCCATAAGGATACTGCCTTGGAAACCCAAGAAGTGGTCGCTATGAGTCAGGTCTGACTCGATGGCAAACAACAACAATAACAACAGTGTTCATTTTATGAACATCACTCTTTTTTTTTTTTTTTTGTCAACTAATACATTCTCCTTTCCTTTATCTCTACCTATATTTAGATTTTAGGTAAATTCTGATTGATGATTTATAAATGATTTGTAAATAAGTGAAAAAGTAATAGAAGCTTATAAAAGCTAAAATTTGAAGAGAAAATAGTAGAAATAATAGACATTAAAAATTAATTTTCACTGACCTCCTTGGGACAAGTACTGAATACTGATACATGAAAAAGCCCTTGTATAACATATGTGATTTTCCAACATGTGTCCTCTGTCAAAGGCTCTATCTTACATTAATGAACAATTATACTTCTTTTTTGTTTCTCTCTAAACTTTTAAACATAGTGCTTAGCATAACCATATAATGGGAACCCTATTAATGAGAATCATTTTGGCCAAGTGGCCAACACATTAGCATGATTAGGAACCACATCTCATATTCAAGTTGTTGTTGTTGTTGTTATGTGCCGTCGAGTCAGCCCTGACTCATAGCGACCCCTCCTTGGGTTTCTGAGGCAGTATCACTACGGAAGTAGGA
>NW_006922203.1:468011-493680 GCF_000298275.1 Orycteropus afer afer
CACTATGCTACCAGAGCTCCTATATTCAAGTTGGAAGATGTTTAATAAAAATTTAAAGTAGTTTAGATAAGATTAGATCCAGCAAGGAATACAGTGTTCTAAATAGAATAAATTGTGCTATTGCCAAAAGAGGGGCATCCCTGAAAAAGTTTAATAATCCTTTATAGGTAACATATACAAGTAATAATAAAGACAAGAATGCAGTTTTGAAAAAAGAAGCTAGTAAGAAGCAAACTGAATTATTAAAACTTTATTGATATTATGCTATATTAGGACACATTGGGGACAGTAATTGTTCAGGGGTAGAATTCTCTAATTCCATCAGTGGGTCCCTGTGTTCCATTCCTGAACAATCCACCACAATTGCAGCCACTGCTCATCTGTGAGTGGAAACTTGCATATTGCTATGATACTGAGGAGATTTCAGCAGAGGTTCCAGAATAAGGCAGACTAGGAAGAAAAGACTGGCAATCTACTTTCAACAAATTAGCCAAATAAAAATCCTATGGATCACAACAATCAGGTGTCAAAGTCATCATGGGACTGAAGTAGGACCTGGCAGCATTTTGTTCCTTTGTGCTTTGGGTCACCATGTTTCAGCATCAACTCCGCAGCGACTAACAATAATTTAGGACACGACTGCATAGAAAAAAAAGTATTATAAAGATCCCATGATGATGGTATGTGGAGGTAAGGAGGAGCCACATCATATTGTCTTACAGTATTATCTGGTCCTTGTATTCATAAGGAGCTCTGATGGCATTGTGCTTAAGGTATTTGGCTGTTAACCAGAAGGCTGGTGGTTCAAATCCACCAAACACTCCTTGAAAGGAAGACTGGGCAATCTACTTCTGTAGATACCACCTTGGAAACCCAAGGAGGGGTTGCTATGAGTCAGATTCAACTCAATGGCAATGAGTTTGATTTTTTTTTTTTTTTTTGGTTTTGTACTTATAAAGCCTTCTAATGCTTCCCTATGTAGTTTCTTCTGCACAAAAAAATACTAAGATGGTTCCTATGTATTTTTACTCCTTTCAGGCACCAATTTGGTAGGAAAACATGAAAAAATATATTTATTCAGACTGAAATTAAGTAAAGATAAATTAGTTTATATTTTCCTCCAAAGATTGTTACTTTATGTAAAAATAATGAAGAATTGAAAGTGAAAGACATTTTTTTAAATGTATATCTGCCTAACAGTATACAATTTTAATTTGACCTCATACATTTTATGAGCAAATAATTGAACTATTGGATTAAATATAGTTAGTTGTGTGCTGAAAAATGTTTAATTACTGTCTTTTCTGATAGAGAATACTTTGTAATACTTTCCAGTTTCTGTGGTAAAATATTGTGCAATTTATGTGGTTAAGCAATCGCAGTATAGTCTATTTCAAGTAACCAACATAAATGACACTGAAGAGAGTGGGGAAGAGACACATACAATCGCTCTTGTGAGCTGGTGCAAGTTGGCTCCCAAACACTATTCCTGTTGTTAGTTGCTGTGCAATTGATTCTGAATCATGGTGACTATGTCTCACAGGACTTACAATGCCTGATTTTTTGGAAGCAGATCACTAGACTTTACCCACAACTTTTCAGTTAGAAGTCTAGCGCTTAATCATTTGAACCACCCACAGACTCCTTAAAACCCACTAGATTTTAGAGAATTTTCTTCATTCTTTCAGGACTCTCTTCTCAGTCATATTGTTATAAAATGAAGAATAGCCTAAAGAATATTCAGCAAAAATAAATATATTTTTAATATGAAACATCAATATTTCAAAATATTTTTAAAGTTTAAATATTTTGTTACTATAAATAATACTGCTATGTAATTATAGAATGAAGGAAAGTAACCCTACAAGAAAATATTCTGAAAGCCAAAAACTTAAAATAGGCCATTATAAGGCCATAATGATGATGTTCTTGATGTCATCCCACAATTCATCTGGTTTTCAGTCACTGGTGTCCAATGCATCAAATCTATTCTTTAGATGGTCTCTAAATTCAGAAAGGATACAATCAAGTTATATTTTGACTCTCATGGGCTTATATTAATTGTCTTTAGCTTCAACTTGAACTTGCATGTGAGCAGTTGATGGTTTGCTCCACAGTTAGCTCCTGGCCCTGTTTTAACTGAAGATATTGACTTTCTCCATCAGCTTTTTCCACAGATGTAGTCTGATTCCTGTATACTCTATCTGGCAAAGTCTATGTCTATAGTCACCATTTATGTTGTTAAAAAAAGGTGTTTTCGATAAATAAGTCATTGGTTTTGCAAAATTCTATCATGAGATCTCCAGCATCATTTCTTTCACCAAGACCATGTTTTCCAACTACTGGTGATTATTCTTTGTTTCCAATTTTTGCATTCCAATCATTAGTGATAATCAACACATCTTGATTGCATGTTTAGTCAATTTCAGACTACAGAAGTTGGTAAAAATATTCAATTTCCTTGTCTTTGGCTTCGGTGGTTGGTGCACAAATTTGAATGTAGTAATATTAACAAGATGTGTCCTGAAGTACAATGCTGTCAGTGATAGGATAATACCCATATGCCTACAAGGAAAACCAGTTAATACTACTATTATTCAAATCTATGCACCAACCACCAAAGCCAAAGATGAGGAAATTGAAGATTTCCACCAACTTCTGCAGTCTGAGATTGACCAAACATACAGAGGAATTGTGGAATGACATAAAGGACATCATCCATGAAAAAAGCAAGAGGTCATTAAAAAGGAAGTGCAAACCAAAATGAATGATCCAGGAAACATCAAAAGAAGATGGAAGGAATACACAGAGTCACTGTACCAAAAAGAATTAGTCAATGTCCATCCATTTCAGAAGGTAGCATATGATCAAGAACCAATGATATTGAAGGAAGAAGTCGAGGCTGCACTGAAATAATTGGTGAAGAAAAAGACTCCAGGAACTGACGGACACCCATTGAGATATTTCAACAGACTAATGCTGTGTTGGAGGCACTTACTCAGCTATGCCAAGAGATTTGAAAGACAGCTACCTGACCAATTGACTGGAAGATATCTATATTTGCACCCATTCCAAAGAAAAGTGATCTCACAAAATGTGGAAATTATTCAACAATATCATTAATGTCATATTCAAGCAAAATATTACTGAAGATAATTCAAAAATGGTTGCATCAGTAAACTGAGAGAGAGCTTCCAGAAATGCAAGTTAGATTCAGAAGAGAATGAGAAATGAGGGATATCATTGCCGATGTCAGATGGATCCTAGCTGAAAGCAAAGAATACCAGAAAGTATTTTCTGTTCTAAAGTTGTTTACTTATGTTTCATCGACCATGCAAAATCATTCAAGAGTGTGGACCATAACAAACATATAGCAAGGAGCTTGAGGTTGGCACAGGACCAAGCAGTGTTTCATTCTGCTGTCCATAGGGTAGCTATAAGTCAGAGATGACTCTATGGCACCTAACAACAACAATAAGTATTAACTGGACTTACATGTAGTCGTATGGATATTATCCTATCACTGGCAGCATTGTACTTCAGGATAGATCTTGAAACATCCTTTGTGACAATGTATGCCACACCATTCCTCTTCAATTTGTCATTCCCAACATAGTAGATCATATGGATTTCTGATTCAAAATTGCCAAAACTAATCTATTTCAGCTCGCTAATGTCTAAGATATGATCTTTATGTGTTCCATTTCACTTTTGCCAACTTCCAATTTTCCTAGATTCATACTTTGTATATTCCAAGTTCTAATTATTAGTGGATGTTTGCAGCTGTTTCTTCTCATTTTGAGTCATGCCACATCAACAAATGGAGGTCTCAGAAGCTTTACTGCATCCATATCATTAACATCCCCTCTACTTTGAGGAGGCAGCTCTTCCTCAGTCATATTATGAGTGTCCTGGGACCTGAGGGGCTCATCTTCCAATATTATATTGGACACTCTTGCAAGGCTATTCAAGATAAAAGAGCTGAACAGAAGATTTCAAAAAGCAGCTTGAGAAGACTAAGTCAATTATCATATACCAAAAAGAATTAGTTGATGTTCATTCATTTCAGGAGGTGGCATATGATCAAGAACCAATTGTATTGAAGGAAGAACTCAAAGTTGCTCTGAAGGAATTTGTTAAAAATAAGGCTCCAGGGACTGATAGAATACCCATTGAAATGTTTCAACAAACGGATTCTATGCTAGAGGCACTCAGTCATCTATGCCAAGGAATTTAGAAGACAGCTACCTGGCCAACTGACTGAAAGAGATCCAGATTTGTATCTACTCCAAAGAAAAGTGTTCCCATAGAATGTGGAAATTATTGAACAATATCATTAATATCACACCAAGTGAAATCTTGCTGAAGATAATTCACAGTAAATGGAGAAAAAATTGAAGTTGTCAAATATTTCATATTACTTGGTTCCAAAATTAACATCAATGGAAGTAGTAATCAAGAGATCAGATGAAGATGATGTTACAAAGACCTCTTTGAAGGGCTGAAGAGCAAAGATGTCTCTTTGAACACTAAGGTGTCCTTCACCAAGCCATGGTATTTTCAATCACCTCATATGCATGTGAAAGCTGGACAATGAATAAGGAAGATTGAAGAGTTGATGCTGTTGAGTTGTGTTGGCAAAGACTAGTGAAAATACCATGGACTGCCAGAAGAACTAACCAACCTGTCTTGGAAGAGGTGCAACTTGAATGCTCCTTGGAAGCAAAAATGGTCAGATTTCATCTCAACTACTTTGGTCATATTGTCATAAGGGGTCATTCCTTGGAGAAGGATATCATGCTCGG
Organism: Orycteropus afer afer; assembly: GCF_000298275.1. Classification (NCBI taxonomy): domain Eukaryota; kingdom Metazoa; phylum Chordata; class Mammalia; order Tubulidentata; family Orycteropodidae; genus Orycteropus; species Orycteropus afer. The sequence goes on from NW_006922203.1 coordinate 472,817, forward strand.
TAAATTGAAGAGTCAATGAGAAAAGGAATGGCCATGAATGAGATGTATTGACACAGTGGCTGCAACAATGGGCTCAAGTATAGCAGGGATTGTGAAGCTGGCACAGAACTGGCCAGTGTTTTGCTCTGTTGTGCATAGGGTTACTATAAATCAGAGCCGATTCAATGTCATCTAATATCAAGAGCAACAAGGCCACAATATTTGTTGAATCCATATTTTGTGCCCAGTACAATACAAGAAAATTTAAAAAAAAAACTTTACTTGTTTATTACCATATGAATTTTTCTTAATGAATGTCATTTCATCACTAAAAAATTATTTTGATGGAAATGTACTTCAGTTACAGGTGAAGAAATTGAGTTATAGTAGAGTTGTTAATTTGCCCAGATTTCAATTACATCAAAACACATCCTCTTTGTATTTTACAACTATGATTAGCTACCCTTAATAAATACGTGTGAGTGTTGGGTAAACCTCTTAGCATTTACAGATGGAAGAAAATACAATAGATTTTCATAAATTGAAAAAAAAAAAAAAACAGGAGGAAAGAGAGACATGGTTAGAAAACTGAACTTTATTTTCGAGACATGTATTTCTTAAACTTAAAAAATAAATGTGTTGTTTTGTGCCATCGAGTCATCTATGACTTATAGCAACCCTTCCTTGGGTTTCTGAGGTGGTATCACTACAGAAATAGATAGCCCAATCTTCCTCCCAAGGAGTGGCTGGGGGGTTTGAACCACCAACCTTCTGGTTAGCAGCTAAGTGCCTTAGGCACTGAAAAATAAATTTAGGACCTAGAAATTTGGACTTTCCACTTTGAGGAAACAAAGTTCTTTAGGCATTTTGTTAGGCAATGGAAAACATGATCCCTTAGGGAGGAACACTATAGTCTGTGTTCTGTGAAAACAATTAACCACAATTTAGAGTCACCATGCACATTGAACATCAATGACCAAAGAGCAGACAAGATGTGAGATGACATGAAGAACATCATACATGAAGGAAGCAAATAGTAAGTAAAAAGTCAGGAGAGGAAGAAAATACAATGGGTGTTAGAGGCAACTCTGATACTTGCTTTTCAATGGAGAGTATCTAGAGAGAATGGAAGAAATGCTGAAATAGAAGAACTGAGCAGAATACAGTTTCTTAAGCTGAAAGAACTGAAGAGAATAATCAGGCCTTGATGTGGAATATTGAAAGATTCTATGAGCAAAATATTGAATGATGCAGGAAACATCAAAAGATGATAGAAGGAATACACAGTTACTGTACCAAAAAAATTGGTCGAAGTTCATCCATTTCAGGAGGTGTCATATTATCAAGAAGCAATAATACTGAAGGAAGAAGTTGAAGCTGGACTGAAGGAATTAGTGAAAAACAAGATTCCAGGAATTGATGAAAACATGGAATTGAGGAAAAATGTGGCATCACGATTGGAGGAAGAATCATTAACAATCTGAGATACCCTGATGATACAACTTTGCTTGCTCAAAGTGGAGATGATTTGAGGCACTTACTGATAAAGATTGAAGAATACAGTCTGCATATGGATTACATCTCCATATAAAGAAAACAAAAATCCTCACAACTGGACCAATAAGCAGCATCACGATGAATGGAAAAAGATTGAGGTGGTCAAAGAATTCATGTTGCTTTGTTCTACAGTTGACACCAATGGAAGTAGCAGTCAGGACATTAGACGACGTGTAGCACTGGGCAGATCAGCTGCAGAAGAACTCTTTCAAGTGCTAAAGAGCAAACATGTCTCCTTGAGGACTAAAGTGTGCCTGACACAAGCCATAATATTTTCAACAGCCTCGTATGCATGTAAGAGCTGGACAAGGAATGAGGAAGACCAAAGAAGAGTTGATGTTTTTGAGTTGTGATGCTGGTAAAGAATGCTGAAAGTATCATGGACTGCTAAAAGAACTAACAGATCTGCCCTGGAGAAAGTGCAGCCGAAATGCTCCTTGGAAGTGAGAACGGCCAAACTTCGCTTCACCTACTTTGGTCATATTGTCAGAAGGCACCATTCCCTAGAGAAGGATGTCATGCTTGGTAAGGTGGAGGGTCCACGAAAGAGGGGAAGGCCTTCAACAAGATGGATTGACAACGGGTAGCTGAGACAATGCGCTCAGGTATAGCAAGGATCATGAAACTGGTGCGGGATTGGGCGGTGTTTCATTGTCATGCATGGGGTCGCTATGAGCCGGAAACAACTGACGGTACCTAACAACAACAGGAATTGATAGGATGCCCATACCTAACAACAACAGGAATTGATAGGATGCCCATTGAAATGTTGCAACAAACAGATGCCGTGCTGGATTCACTTAACCTGTCTATGCCAAATAATTTGGAAGATAGCTACCTGGCCAACTGACTGGGAGAGATCCATATTCGTGCCTATTCCAAACAAAGGTGATCCAGCAGAATGTGGAAATTATTGAACAATGTCATTAATGTCACATGCAAGTAAAATCTTGCAGAAGATAATTCAAACAATTCCTTCAGTATACTGACACGGAACTTTCAGAAATGCAAGCTGGACTCAGAAGAGGAAGTGGAATGAAGGATATCATTGCTGATTTGAGATGGATCTTAGCTGAAAGCAAAGAATAGCAGAAAGATATTTACTTGTGTTTTATTGACTAGGCAAAGGCATTCAATTTTGTGGGTCATAACAAATTATGGATGACATTGCAAAGAATGGGAATTCCAGAACACTTAATTGTTCTAATTAAGGAACTGTACACAGACCTTAAATCTGTCATTTGAACAGAACAAGGAGATACTGTATGATTTAAAATCAGGAAAGGTATACATCAGGGTTGTATCCTTTTACCATATTTATTCAATGTATACTGAGCATATAATCCAAGAAGTTGGACCATATGAAGAAGAATGCGGCATCAGGTTTGGAGGAAGAACAATTAATAATCTGTTATATGCAGATGACACAACCTTTCTTGCTGAAAGTGAAGATGATTTGAAGCACTTACTTTTAAAAATCGAAGGCTATAGTCTTTGGTATGGGTTACATCTCAAAATAAAGAAAATGAAAATCCTCACAACTAGACCAATAAGCAGCACCATGATAAGTAGAGGAAAGATTTAAGTTGTCAGCAATTTCATTGTACTTAGATCCACAGTCAATACACATGTAAGGAGCACTTAGGAAATCAGACTTAGTATTTTACTGGGAAAATCTGCTGCTATTTACTGGGAAAAGACTTCTTTAAAGTCTTAAGAAACAAAGATGTCATTTTGAAGACTTAGGTGCACCTGACTCAAAACCATGGTATCTCAACCGCCTCACATGAATGTGAAAGTTGAGCAGTGAATAAGGAAGATTAAAAAAGAGTTCTGCCTTTGTGTTGGCAAAGAATACTTAAAATGCCATGGACTGCTAGAAGGTAACAAATCTGTCCTGGAATAAGGGCAGCCAGAATGCTCCTTGGAAGCAAGAATAGCCAGAATTCATCTCACCCACTTTGATCATGTTATCAGTAGACCATTCCTTGGAGAGGAATGGCATGCTTGCTAAAGTGGATGGTCAGTGAACAAGGTGTAGACCCTTAACAATATGGATTGGCACAGTGGCTGCAATGATGGGTTCAAGCATGGCAAAGATTCTGAGGATGGAATGGGATTGGGCAGTGCTTCATTCTGTTGTACTAGGGTCACTGTGAGTTGGAGCCAATGCGATGTCACCTAACATGATATAACAGAGGTTCCATGAGGTCTATTGCAGTGATCCATGAGAGAAACAAAAGTGAGTCCCAGCCAGGGGTTCAGATGAAGAAATGTTATATATCACAGACTTTGCCTTGATTTCATGGGAAGAAAGAGAGAGTATTACTGATGTTTTTAGTGCATTTTTTACCAAGGGAGTATAGCCACCTATCAGAAACTCTCTGACATGTGTCTCCATTCTTTAGGGAATTGCCCTTGACTGATGTGCTTCACTTTGAGAGGTCAGGCCACTATGGGGATATGAAGGACTAACCTCTTTGCCTTGAAGGAATACAACTCTGTTATTCAGTTTGTGACTATGGATCAAGCCAAGACCAGGCTTTATCTACAACCAGTAATCTTTCCCTTTCCATTTCCAGCTTTATTTCTCCTCCCTTACATTTACCCAATAAATCATTTGCATCTAAAGTCTTGTCCCCAATTTTGCTCCAAGGAACATTGCCTAAGACAGCCATGAAGAATAGTTTTGGCACTCATTTCATGATTGAGATAGATGATGGTACTACTTGTAACTTTGATGGCTATACGCTGCTCCCAAAATTTAGTTTCTAATTTGCTACACTCCAAGCCTTCTTTTAAAGATGGAGAGGGGGTTTATAAGAGTCACCTGAGATAAACCACATTATTGGGTTTTGTAATTAGGTGTTCCAAAATAAATGTGTTTCTATTGGAGTCAGAATTTACTACCGCAAATATAAACATGTAAATAGAAAAATTATTATTGTTTGTATCCTTAATGTGTGATTCTTTTGGAATACACATTTCAATCTAACCATTTCTCTGGTATTTAATGGAAGATTGTCCTTGTTGTGAATCATCAATTCAGAGTTTTTAACTCTAATTCTGTCTCTGAGATTCAGTATCATCATCTGTATTGCTGACAGGTCAACAAGAAATATTGATATGTTATTGTTAAGTGCTGTCTAGTTGGTTTTGACTCATAGTGACCCTTTGTACGGAAAAGGAAATGCTGTCCAGTCCTGCACCATTCTCACAATTATTGCCATGCTTCAGCACACTGTTGCAGCCACTGTGTCAATCCATCAATTGAGTGTCTTCCCCTTTTCATTGACCCTCTAGGAGTCCCTCTAGGAGGGACCTGGACTTGTCCCTTCTGATAACATATTCAAAGTACAAGAGATGACGTCTGGGCATTCTTGTTTCTGAAGAGCAATCTGGCTGTAATTCCAAGATAGATTTGTTTGTTCTTCTGGGAACCCACAGTGTAGTCAATATTCTTTGCCAACACTAATTTAAGTGCATCAATTCCTCTGCTCTCTTCCTTATTCTTTGTCCAGCTTTCACATGCAAATAGAGCTATTGAAAGACAATGAGTTGGGGGAGGCACACCTTAGACTTCAAAGTGACATGTTTGTTCTTTAACATTTTAAAGAGGTCTTTTGCAGCAGATTTGCCTAAAGCAATACCTTTTGATTTCATGACTACTGCTTCCAAGGGCATATACTGTAGATTCAAGTAAAATTAATCCTTGGCAACTTCAGTGATTTCTACATTTATCATGATGCTATCCATTAACAACCCATTAACCACCTGCGATATGCAGATGACACACCTTGTTTGCTGAAAGCAAAAGAAACTTGAAGCACTTACTGATGAAGATCAAAGACTACATACAGACTTCAGTATTGATTACATATCAACAGATAGAAAAAAAAAATTCCTCATAAATGAACCAATAAGCAAGAAATATTGCCATAATCTACAAAAAGTGGATGGTCTGGCTGCCTGTTTTTTTCTCAAAAAAAAAAAAAAAAGAGATGAATAATGCAGGTTACCTTTTATACATATGCACACACAAACTTTTTGTTAACTTCTTCAGATAGTGAATTTATAAAGATAATTTATTTTGCCATATTTTAAAATTTTTATTCCATAATGCTTCCTTTTTATTTTCAAGAATGTTCACAAACACATGAATACAAATAGTGAATAGTCTCTGACAGTTTTTTTTTTTTTTTTTTTTTTTTTTTTTCCTTTTGGATATGTAGTGTATTGAGATAAAAAACATTCCGCACACTTGAGGTTCACCTTGGCTTCAATTTACACATGAATTTGTATCCACTATCTGTATGAAAAGTTCATAAACCATTAATTTCTTCAAAACATTAAACATCAGTAGAAACCAATTGCTTTGTTATGCTTCAAGAAGAAGAATCTCTTTTTATTTCTGAATTAAGCACTCAAAAGTTTGAACAGAAGAGAATTCCAATTTTTCCTAACTCCTATTTATTAATTAGGAATTTTCTGCTGTTTGATTGCCAAGATCCAATAGTGTTTCATATTTTCAAGAATATTTACCTATCATTCCTCTAAAACTTTGGATATAATTTGGCCAAATATTTTCTCTGGTGGTATGGTGGTTAAGGCTTTGGGCTGCTAACCAAAAGATCAGTGGTTCAACCCAGCTGTCGCTACAAGGAAGAAATACAGGGCAGTTGACTTGTCATAGACCAAGTGCCAGAATAATGACTAGAAATTCGGCTGTAGTTCAGTGAAATTTAATAACAGGATCGTAACCTTGCAAAGTGGATACACATGGGGCCAGAGGCAACACCATGTATGTCTCCTTGAGCCTCACAAGCCATGAGTTTTTATAGTAGTTTTTAAGGACGTGCGGTATGTGATTTCAAAAGATTTTATGCAGGCAGGTATTCATAAAATCCTGACCCTTTTGCAAAAGTCAGGAAGCAGAACAATGTTGTGATTAATTCCTAATGATGAAGCTCAACTTCCTTCAGGCTAAGTGCGTGTGCAATCTCTTTCTAAGATGGAGCCTGGGTGTTCCAACATGGATGCCGCAACTTCGTCCGCGTAGGTGTATTCTGCTGTTTGTTCTTGGTTCAAGTCTTTGTCTCATCTTGGATAGGCCATCTTAGTTCATGAGGATGTCAAGGAGGGCAGGTGTGTGCAGGCTTCAAAACTGATTAATGCTGACCACAGGTCTCACTTAGTGGCACGGAGCCAATTCAACTCATAGTGACTCCTCTTTGTGTTTGTGAAGGGGGATCTCTAGAGAAGTAGATTGCTCAGTGTTTCTTCCAAGGAGTAGCTGGTGGGTTTGAACTGCCAGCCTTCTGGTTAGCAGTCCAATGCCTTAGGCACTATGCCACCAGTGCTCCTCTGACCACAGGTAATGGGCTAGAAAACATCTAAAAAATGGCCTGTTATCAGGAAATACTCTCTAAGCAGTAATTTTACATTTCATTTGCAGATTGCCCTGTCCAATGAACTGTTCCTGTCTTGCTTTTATCATCTTAAGAATGTGGTTGCAGGGGCAGGATTCTTATGTGATTATAACTACAAGTGGTAGCATAAGGCAATGTTTAAATTGAACAAGATTAATATGGAGGTTTAGGTTATAAAGTTAGAACACATATTTATTGCCCAGATATTCTCATCTGCCTACACTATTATAAGCTTGCATAAAGATTTGTTGTCATTGTTGTTAGATGCAATTGCATCAGCTCTGACTCATAGAAACCTCACGTACAGCAGAATAAAAAACTGCCTGGTCCTGCACCAGCCTTACAATACCTGCTGTACCTGAGCCCCTTGTTGCAGCTACTGTGTCAATCCATCTCCTTGTGGGTCTTTCCATTTTTTGGTGACCTTCCACTATAACAAGTGGATATCCTTCTCCAGGAAATGGTCCCTTCTGACAACATGATCAATGTTGGTGAGACAAAGACAATCCATTCTCGCTTCCAAGGAGCATTCCAGGTGCATTTCTTCCTGGACAGATTTGTTAGTTCTTCTGGCAGTCCATGGTACTTTCATTATTCTTCACCAACTCCACAACTCAAAAGCAACAACTCTGCTTTTGTCTTCCTTATTCATTGTTTAGCTTTCACATGCATATGAGGCGATTGAAAATACCATGGCATGGGCTAGGCTCACCTTAGTCTTCAAAGAGACATCTTTGCTCACCAGCAGTTGAAAGAGGTGTTTTACAGCAGATTTGCCCAATGCAATATGTCATCTGATCTCTCTACTGTTGCTTCCGTTGTTATTGATTGTGGAACCAAGTAATAAAAAAAATTTTGACAACTTCAAGCTTTTCTCCATTGATTGTGATGTTGCTTATTGGTCCAGTTGTGAGGATTTTTGTTTTCTTTAAGTTAAGGTATAATACTGCAGACTGTAATTTTAATCTTCATTAATAAATGCTTCAAGTCATGTTCACTTTCAGTAAGCAAGGTTTGTGGTCTGCATATAGCAAGTTGTTATGGAGTCTTCCTCCCATCCTGATACCATATTCTTCTTCATATAGTCTAGCTTCTCATATTATTTGCTCAGCATACAGACTGAATATGTATTATGGAAATATACAACACTGACACACTTCCTTCCTGATTTTAAACCATGTAGATCTCCTTATTCTGTCTGAACAACACTCTCCTAGTCAACGTACAACTTCCTCATGAGCATAATTAAGCATTCTGGAATTCCCAGTTTTCTTAATTTTATCCGTAATTTGTTATGATCCACACAATTGAATGCTTTTGTATAATCAATAAAACACAAGTAAACATCTCTTTGGTATTATTTGCTTACAGCCAAGATCCATCTGATTAGCAATGATATCCCTTGTTCCATATCTTCTAAATCCAGCTTGAATTTCTGAAAGTTCCTTATCTATACTGCTGCAACCATTTTTGAATTATCTTCAGCAAGATTTTACTTGTGTGTGATATTAATGGCATTGTGTGATAATTTACATATTCCATGGTATCACTTTTCTTTGGAATGGGCACAAATATGGATCTCTTTCAGTCTGTTGGCCAGGTAGCTCTCTTCCAAATTTGTTGGCATAGATGAATAAATGACTCTAACATGGTCTCCATTTGTTGTAACCTCTCAATGGGTATTCCATCAATTCCTGGAGCTTTGATTTTCATCAATTCCTTCAGTGCAGCTTCAACTTCTTTCTTAAATACCATTGGTTCTTAATCATATACCACCTTCTGAAATGGATAAACATAGACCAATTATTTTTGGCAAAGTGACTCTGTGTATTCCTTTTATGTTTTTTTTAATGTTTCCTGCATCATTCAATATTTTGCCCATAGTATCTTTCAACATTGCAACTCGGGGCTTAATTTTTTCTTGAGTTCTTTCAATTTGAGAAATGCTGAGCGTGTTCTTCCCTTTTGTTTTTCTAACTCCAGGTCTTTGCACATTTCATTATAATAATTCACTTTGTCTTCTCAAGCTGCTCTTTGAAATCTTCTGTTCAGTTCCTTTATCTTGTCATTTCTTCCATTTTTTTTAGCTACTCTCTGTTCAAGAGCAAATCTCAGAGTCTCTTCTGACATTCATTTTGATCTTTTCTTCCTTTCCTGTCTTCTTAATGACTTTTTGCAATGTTCATAGATAATGATCTTGATATAATCCCACAATTCATCAGTTATTAGTGTTCACTGAATCAAATCTATTCTTTAGATGGTCTCTAAATTCAGGAAGGATATAATCAATGTAGTATTTTGGTCCTCATGGACTTGTTTTAATTTACTTCAGCTTCAAGTTGAACTTACATATGAGCAATTGGTGGTCTGTTCCACAGTCAGCTCCAGGCCATATTTTGGCTGCAGATATTGAGCTTCTCCATTGTCATCTTCCACACATATAGTCAATGTGATTCCTGCATATTCCATCTGGTAAAATCCACATGTATAGCTGTCATTTATGTTGTTGAAAAAAGACATTAGCAATGAATACATCATTGGTCTTACAAAATTGTGTCATTTGATCTCTAACATCATTTCTATCACTGAGGCCATTTTTTCCAAGTACTGGTTATTCTTTGTTTCCAACTTTTGCATTACAAATACCAATGATAATCAATACATCTTGATTCCATGTTTGGTCAAGTTCATATTGAAAAAGGTGGTAAAATTATTTAATTTCCTCTATGTTAGCTTTGGTGGTTGGTGGATAAATTTGAATAATAGTAGTATCAACTGCTCATATGCAAGTTAAACTTGAAGTTAAAGACAATTAAAATAAGTCCTCAAGAGCCAAAACATGATCTAGAATATATCTTCATGAATTTAGAGACCATCTAAAGAACAGATTTGATGCATTGAAAACCAATGACTGGAAACTAGATGAATTGTGAGATGACATCAAGAGCATCATCCATGAAGAAAGACAACAAAAAAGACAACAAAAGAAGAGAAGACCAAAATGGATGACAGAAGAGACTCTAAAACTTGCCCTTGAGCAGAGAGTAGCTAAAGCAAATGGAAGAAATGACAAGATAAAAGAATTGAACCAAAGATTTCAAAGTGCAGCTCAAGAAGACAAAGCCAATAATTATAATGAAATGTGCAAAGACCTGGAGTTAGAAAACCAAAAGGGAACCACATGCTTGGCATTTCTCAAACTAAAAGAATTGAGAAAAGAAATTAAGCCTCAAGTTGCAATATTGAAAGATTCTAAGGGCAAAACTTTGAATGGTGCAGGGAACATCAAAAGAAGATGGAAGGAATACACAGAGTCACTGTGCCAAAAAGAACTAGTTGATCTTCATCCATTTCAGGAGGTGGCATATGATCTAGAACCAATGGTACTGAAGGGGGAAGTTGAAGCTGCAATGGAAGAAATGGTGAAGAACAAGGCTCCGGGAATTGACGGAATATCCATTGATATATTTCAACAAACGGATGTTGCACTGGAGGCACTCACTCAGTTATGCCAAGAGATTTGGAAGACAGTTACCTGGCCAACTGACTAGAAAAGATCCATATTTGTACCCATTCCAAAGAAAGGTGATCACAGAATGTGGAAATTATAGAACAATATCATTAATATGACACCCAAGCATGATCTTACTGGAAATAATTCAAAAACAGTTGCAGCAGTATATTGACAGAGAACGTCCAGATGTGCAAGCTGGATTCAGAAGAGGACGTGGAACTAAGGATTTCATAGCTGCTGTCAGATGGATCTTGACTCAAGGAAAAGAATACCAGAAAGATGTTTACTTGTGTTTTATTGACTATGCAAAGGCATTTGATTGTGTGGATCATGACAAATTATGTATAGCATTGAGAAGAATGGGAATTCCAGAGCACTTGATTGTACTCATGAGGAACCTGTACCTTGACCAGGAGGCTGTCATTCGAACAGAACAAGGAGACACTGCATGGTTTTAAATCAGGAAGGGAGTGTGTCAGGATTGTATCCTTTCCCCATACTTACTCAATCTATATGCTGAGCAAATAATCCAAGAATCTGGACTATATGAAGAAAAATGTGGTATCAGGATTGGAGGAAGAATCATTAACAACCTGAGATACGCAGATGATACAAGTTTGCTTGCTGAAAGTGAGGATGACTTGAGGCACTTATGAAAATTGAGCAATACAGTCTGCAGTATGGATTACATCTCAATATAAAGAAGACAAAAATCCTCACAACTGGACCAATAAGCAGCATCACGATAAATGTAGAAAAGATTGAGGTTGTCAAAGAATTTATATTGCTTTGTTCTACAATCAATGCCAATGGAAGAGGCAGTCAGGACATTAGATGACGTGTAGCACTGGGTAGGTCAGCTGTGAAGGAAGTCTTTCAAGTGCTGGGGAGCAAGGAAGCCTCCTTGAGGACTAAGGTGTGCCTGACACAAGCCATGATATTTTCAATCTCCTCATATGCATGTGAGAGTTGGCCAATGAATAAGGAAGACCGAAGAGTTGATGCTTTTGTGTTGTGGTGCTGGAAAAGAATGCTGAAGGTATCATGGACTGCCAAGAGAACAAACAGATCTGTCCTGGATGAAGTACAGCCGAGATGCTCCTTGGAAGTGAGGATGGCCAGACTTTATCTCACCTACTTTGGTCATGTTGACAAAGGGGACCATTCCCTGGAGAAGGATGTCATGCTTGGTAAGGTGGAGGGTCAACAAAAGAGGGGAAGGTCTTCAATGAGATGGATTGACACGGTGGCTGCAAAAATGGGCTCAATTATAGCAAGGATCATGAAGCTGGTGCAGGATCAGGTGGTGTTTCGTTCTGCTGTGTGTGAGGTCACTATGAGTTAGAAGAGACTTGACAGCACCTAACAACAACAACAACAGTATTGACTGGTCTTCCTTGTAGGCATATGAATATTATCTTATCCCTGAAAGCCCTGTATTTCAGGATATATTTTGAAATGTTCTTTGTGATGATGAATGCCGCTCCATTCCTCTTTGATTTGTCATTCCCAGCATTGTAGATCATGTGGTTGTCTGATTCAAAATCACCAAAACTAGTCCATTTCTGGTCACTAATGCCCAAGATATAGATCTTTATGTGTTCCATTTCATTTTTGCCAACTTCCAATTTTCCTACATTCATACTTTTTATGTTCCATGTTCTAATTATTTGTGGATTTTTGCAGCAATTTCTTCCCATTTTGAGTCATGTCACATCAGCAAATGGAGATTCCAAAACCTTACTCCATCCATGTCATTAAGGTTGATACTACTTTGAGGAAGCAATTCTTCCTCAGTCTCCTCAGTCATATTTTGAGTGCCTTCCAACTTGAGGGGCTCATGCTCTGACATTATATCAGACAGTATTTCCAGGCTATTCAATTTGTCTTGTATTATATCAGACAGTGTTCTTCTGAGCCTGTCTTAGTCTGGAAGCTCTGCTGAAACCTGTCCACCAGGGGTGACCCTGAAGGTATTTGAAATACTGGTTGCATAGCTTCCAGCCTTACAGCAACACACAAGCCACCACAGTATGACAAACTGACAGCCAGTGGTGAGCATAAAGATTTACATCCTTGGAAACCCAATGGAGATTGTTATGAGTTGAAATCTAAATAATGGCAGTGAGGCTTGTTTTTAGCCAGAGTTTCAGTATTTAAAATTAGCTTAGTTTTGCATTCCACTATTAACTCTAAGATAAGATCTTTTAGAAAAATGGCATCCTTGTGGATGTGATAACGCTATTTTCACCATCTCAGTTAATGGTATTCATTGAGATGTTAAATCAGAAACTTGTAATCATATTTCATTCCTCCTTACTTTGCTTTATGGCTTATGGCATCTATCACTAAGTACTAAGTATTCTATATCCAAATACATCTTAAATCTATCCATCCTTTTTCAATTTTGACTCCCAATACTTTAGTTTGTTGCTGTTGTTATTTGCCATCAAGTTGGACCTGACTCACAGTGAGCCCTCTTTGGGTTTGCGAGGCAGTATCACTACAGAAGTAGATTGCCCAAACTTCCTTCCGAGGAGTTGCTACTTTGGTTTAGGCAACTATAATTCCTTACCTAAACTTTGAATATAGCTTCAAAGATAATGTGTTTCATCTCTTGCCCTTCTCTACTCTACTTTTACCTACATAATATTGTTTTTTTTGTTAGATGCTATTGAATGAACTCTGACTCATAATGACCATATGTACAACAGAAAAACAGTGCTAAGTCTTGCGCCACCCATAATAGGACAGAATTTTTTTTCCATAAATTGGGCAACTTCAGTTTCCTATTTATAATTTTTTTCAGTGTTTACTTATGCTATTTTGAAAAAATTTGAAATCCTTACCACAGTGGCTTAAATTCTGTCCCCCCAAAAGTCCAAGTTCTAACCTTAGTATTAACATAGACTGATACTCTAATAGTGACTGGGGCCAAATTGGGAAATAGAATATTTGCATATCTAATTAAACTAAGTATCTTGAGATGAGATCATCCTGGATTCAGGGTAGTTCTTAAGTCCAGTGACTCAAGTCTTTATAAGAAGAGATTTGGGACACACAGAGACACAGAAAAGAAGGCAATGTGCAGATGGAGACAGAGACTAGTGGGTAGCCACGAGACAAAGAATGCTCTTTTTGTAATTTTTGTTTTATATATTGAAAGTCCTATAGACCGACTTAATATTTTTACTTAGATTGGCTCTCTACCATTTCTGTAATATTTGGCAGAAGCTAGTATGTTTTCTTGCCCTTTAGTGTGAGCTTAAAAGTGCATCCTTCAGCATGTCAGGCCTTCAGATGATGGCAGGTTTGGTCAATATCTGGGCTTCAATCTCATGAGAGATTCTGGTCTGTGTCATATACCTAAGCCATTTCCAAACACCTGAGGTACAAAAACCTATGAGATAATAGATGTTTGTTGCTTTAAACTTCTATACTTCAATATATTTTGATATAGGAGCTCTGGTAGCATAGTGCCTAAGGCACTTGACTGCTAACCAGAAGGCTGGCAGTTCAAACCCACCAGCCACTCCTTGGAAGAAAGATTGGGCAATCTAGTTCTGTAGTGATACCACTTCTGAAACCCAAGGAGGGGTCGTTATGAGTTGGGTCCTACTCAACGGCACATAACAACAACAATATTTAGTAATAAATACCCAATACACAAGTTGTGTACACAGAATTTGATACCAAATTGCACATGAAAACAAAAATTATCATTTGAGATTATAAGTAATTGCAAAAAGTTTTTACTTTCATAGTAATAGTGCCTCAGAAACACAAGGAGGGGTTGCTATGAGTCTGATGTGATTCGAAGGCAGTAAGTTTGGTTTGCATTCAAATATTATTAAAGAGTTAGATGAAGCATGACCTAACTTTAATTCATTTGATCTAGTTAGTCAGTTGAAAGTGAATAAAATGAAATTGATTTTATTATGCTAAAGGATTCAAATGCAATTCAGTATGAAAAAATATGACACATGCTTGAATTTGAGCTTTACCATTGCCGTAAGGTGCTGTTCAGTCAGTCTTACTCATAGCCACACTGTGTAGAACAGAATGAAATACTTCCCTGCCCTGCACCATTCTCACAATCATTACTATGTTTGAGCCCATTGTTGCAGCTAAATTTGTGCTTAGGAATTATAAACATTTTTATGCATCATAATTAATAATGTGCCAATATTTGAATCAATGTACCCAAATTTTAAAATAATGCACCTATGAGGAAGACATACAAAATATTACTTAAGACTTCAAAATGACTTTATATTTTAGTTATTCAAAAGCATTATATATTAATTTAACTTTCTCTGCATCTAGCTATCAAATAGCCTTTTGTATTTTACATTATAAGCATTATATGCAGGTACAAACTAAAGCTAACCAAATTAAAACAACAACTATTAATAATTATTATTTGGTTGTATTTTAATGTTAATAGGCTTTTTTATTTACTTAGATATAAGTAAAAGCATTCTGTGACACATAGCTAACTGATAAATTTTGTTTCTATACACAATAAATATGAAGTTTGAGAGATTCTTTCTTTGTTGCTGGTAATGAACTTAAATAAGGCAGCACAGATAAAATATCTGAAGAACTACTAATAAATGGTCACAGATATTATATAATTATTTATTTCAGTAAATATTAAGAAGGTAAATGTCCATTGTAGGATTTTGTAATGGAAATGAAATCCATGATGTGTCTATCCTTCCTTCCCCCTATTTCACACCAAAGATGCATTGTTTAATTAGTCTGGGCACACAAAAAATGCAATCACATTGTTGGTAAAAAAAGAAAGTAAAGGGTATAACTAGAATTCATGCATTTTTCCCAGTCTCCAACATATTTTATATCTACACAACATTAATAGCAAGGTACTTCAGGACACTGTTTTCAATCAGAATCTTGACAGGAAAAAATGTAGCATATTCAAGCTGGGGTATTGAGAAAAGTTCAAAGAAATACTATATTCCCTCATATATTCATATTTCCAAAAGTATGGATAAGATAAAAAACCAAAAAACAAACTAACTGCCATTGTCAATTCGGACTCACAGTGACCCTCTTTGGGCTTCCAAAGCAGTAAATCCTTATGGAAGTAGATTGCCCATTTTTCCTTCCACAGAGTAGCTGGTGGGTTTGAACTGCCAATCTTGTGGTTAGCAACCAAATGCTTTAGGCACTATGCTACCAGAGATGAAAATCCAAAAGGAAGAATGAGGGTCCCAAGAACTAGGAACAACAGGGGAATTATAGCCAGCTCTAAGTTGGAAATAGATAACGTAGGAATGTATTAGTTTATTCAGAGAGAATGGCTCTAAATGTGGAAGATCCCCACTACAGGAAGAATAGGTCCAACTCTTTTCTATTCAACAGGGACAGAAAAATGCCTCATAATTCTTTCTTCATTTCCTTTTCCATATCCTACCGATGTATCCTTCTGGTAAGCCAGAAGTAAAGGAGCCTATTGATGAAGTCTATGAAGGTCATGTCTCCCAGGGCACAGTGAAAGTTGGAAAAATACGGAAGCTGATTCTGGAGGGGCTTACAGGAAATGATATCCATAATCATCAGAGAAAATCTATTATATTCAATAAGTTTTCTAGGGAAAGAAAGGACCCTACATTATCAAGAAGGTCATCAATCAATAGCAATATTTACAACCAAGTGAGACTTTGTGGTTTTTCTACAGTTAACAACAATATCCAAAGAACTGTTGTTGTTGTTATTATGTGCTGTCAAGTCAGACCCAACTCACAGTGACCCCTCCTTGGGTTTCCAAGGTGGTATCACCAGGGAAGTAGGTTGCCCAACCTTCCTTCCTAGGAGTGCCTGGTGAGTCTGAACCACTAGACTTCTGGTTAGCAGTCAAGTGCCTTAGGCACTACGCTACAGCTGCTCCTATACAAAGAACTAAATATTTATATTTCTTATTAATCACAACCTTTCTTTTACTTTTATTTTTCTTAGCATTTTCTGCCATATACACTAAGTACAAGTAAACACAACCTTTGGCTGAATATTATATTATTCAGTTCTTTGTTAGTAATTGGAATTGGATATCCAGTCATTAGGCAAAAAGGCAAATTGCTAAATAATTGTAAGTCTGATTCAAATTGTTCACTACTCTGGCCATGTCAATGATTAGTTCCATCACCCTACCACTTAAAAATTTAACAAAATTATACTGTGTAAATATTCCAGATGTTACGCATTGTAATATTGAATATTCATGTGTTAATATAGAAATATTTGAAGCACTCTTAAACAAAAAAATATTGCATTTTTAACTTCTCCTTCCTTTATTAAACTGTCAACATTTGAAAAATTTTAACTATATTTTCTATTAATCCTGATTCTAAAAACAATGATTCTTCAAATTGTTAGAAATTTATCTTATTTTATATTATTACAAAAAATACTCAAATTCACTGCCATTGAGTGGATTCTCACTCATAAAGAACCTCATTGGGTTTCTTTCTTTTTTTTTTTTCTTTCAACTTTTATTTTCCTCCCCTTCCCTCCCCACCCCAGTAACTTACAAAGTGAATTCCTTTTCTTAAGCAAACCTTTCTTTGTCTTTTTACAGTAATCGGCTCATACAATATTTGTCCTTCTACAACTGACTTATTTCACTCAGCATAGTGTCCTCCAGGCTCATCCAGGTTGTGAGATGATTCACATATCCTTCATTGTTCTTTAATGTAGCATAGTATTCTATTGTGTTTATGTACCATAATTTGGTTATCCATTCATCCATTGATGGAAATTTAGATTGTTTCCATCTCTTCGCTATAGTGAATTGTGCTGCGATGAACATAGGTGTGCACATGTCTGTTCATGCCCTGCCGCTCACCTCTTTAGAATATATTACTAGTAATGGAATTGCTGGGTCAAGTGGTATTTCTATTTTCAGTTTTTAAGGAAATTCCATGCTGTTTGCCATAATGGTTATACTGTCTTAAAATACCTCCAGCAGTGCACAAGAATTCCAATCTCTCTGAAACCTTGACAGCATTTGTTACTATCTATCCTGTTGAACTTTCCTGTTATTGCTGGGGTGATGATATCTAATCATTGTTTTGATTTCCATCTCTCTAATGACTAAAATCATGAGCAATTCCTCAGGTGTTTGTTGGCCACCAGGCTATCATCTTTAGTGATGTGTCTGTTCAAGTGTTTTGCCCATTTTTGAATTGGTTTGTTTGTCTTTTTGATGTTGAGGTGTTAAAGTTTTCTATAGATTTTGGAGATAAAATAGGCAAATATTTTCTCCCAATCTGTAGGTCCTCTTTTTACCCTTTTTACTAAGTCTTTCGATGTGCATAACAATTTAATTTTTAAAAAAATCCCAGCCATCTAGCTTCTCTTCTATCTCCTATGTATTCTGAGTTACGCTTGATAGTCTCTTTATGCCTGTAATGGTTATGTTTGTGTGTCAACTTGTCTGGGCCTGATTGAGTGGCTGGGCAGCTGGTGGTAGTAAATCCCCAAGATGAGACTGGCAATCAACTTCATGGTGGGATCTACCACAAGCAGCTGAGTTAGCTGCCTTTGGGATGTGTTCTGCTTCTTGTATTTAAGGAAAAGCCTTGGGAATGGTCTTTAGCCTATGACATGCTTGGATCCTGCATGTAGTCGTGTCATTGCTCAGCAGCTTGCTATGCTCTGCCGACCTTGGGACTTAAAATGGACTTAAGTTAATGGCCTGTCATGTGGTTTGGTAATATTGGGACTGTGCCTTTTTACTTGTCAACCTTGGGGCTTCTCATCCTCAGCAGCCAGCAGCTGTCTGAGTGAAGTAATGCCTCTAGTTCCAGTGGGCCAGGAGCAGGAGGCAGAGCTGGATCCCAAGGTTGAGGGGCTTTCACCTAGTCCCTAGAGCCTGGGATTTGAACTTGGACTTTAAGCTTCCAAATTATAAGAATAAACTCCTGTTTATTAAGGTCATACCATTTGTGGTATATTTCTTGTCAGAACAGCACTAGGTAACCAGAAAAATGCCAAAAAATTAGGCTCCTCTATTTGCTCCTATTTTATCTTTGATAAATTTTATAGTTTTGGGTTTTACATTTAAATCTTTAAAGCAGCTTGAGTTTGTTTTTGTGTATGGGGTAAAGTATGGGTTGTTTCATTTTTCTGTGAGTAGATATCCAGTTTTTCAAGACCATTTGTTACAGAGGCTGTCTCCTCCTCATTTAATGGGTTTTGGACATTTGCCAAAGACCAACTATCTATAGATGGATGAGTCTATTTCTGGGTTTTCTATTCTGTTCCACTGGTTTAGCTGTCTATCATTGTACCAATACCATGCTGTTTTGACTACTGTGGCTCATGCATAATGATGCCCATTGGGTTTCTGAAGTTGATTTACAGAAATAGATTGCTCCATCTTCCTTTCAAGAAGAGGTGAGTTTGAACTGCTGACTTGGTTAGCAGCCAAATGTCTTATCCATTATGTCATGAGGGACACTGCTTATTAATTACTTAGTTTTATTCAGTTCTAAGTGGTCATTTCTTGAAGGGAGGACATATTTGTTTGTTTTTTGAGTTTTTTAATCCTAAAATTCATAGTGCATATAGGAGCTCTGATAGCATAGTGGCTAAAGCACTTGACTGCTAACCAGAAGGCTGGCGGTTCAAACCCACGAGCCATTCCTTGGAAGGAAGGTTGGGCAATCCTACTTCTGTAGTGATACTGCCTCGGAAACCCAAGGAGGGGTTGCTATGAGTCGGGACCGACTCGACGGCACATAACAACAACAACAACATCTCATAGTATGCTTTTAAGATATACTTGCTGAACACATGAAAGAAGTTTAGCATCTATCAGGAATTTCATATTATTTCTTCTCTTAAGAGTGGAAATCCCCATGTCATTCTGATTGTTATAATGTGACAATGACATGATTTTTGACGAGCCACAGTGAAATTCTAGGGCAAATACAGATTGAGACATAGATAACAATAGTGAGAGATTTACTATTTATTGACTTTCTTTTAAGAGATTAAGATAATCTTAAATTATTTCTAAAACTCATTCAGTATGCACTATATTTATTGCAAATATTAGTATATCTCTACTATAACAATGGAACAGAGGCTGGGATCCAGGTAAGGCCGGGGATCCAGGCGACGGCCCTCCCAAGCCAGGGAGGGGGGACCAGGGCAGAGTGAGGAAGCAGAGGCAGGGATCCAGATAAGGCCTGGGAAAGCCTTCCCAAGTGCTTTCCCAAACGGCGGGAAAGAGGAAGGGATCTAGGTAAGGAGAGAATGGGAGGGTGGACAAGTTTTGAACAGCTAAGGGAGACAAACTAGTCTGTCAGTTTGTCCTACTGTGGTGGCATGTTACTGTGAGGCTTGAGGCTGTGCCACCAATATCTTTAACACACATTGGGGTTGCACATGGTGCACAGATTTCAACAATATACAGACTGAGATGGACAAGGAAGAAGGAGGCGGTCATCTACTTCTCAGAATTGGCCGGGGGAAACTTTATGAGTACCAGAGAAACAGTGTCTGATACATTACTGTGTAACTTTATGAATAACCTGGAAACATTGTCCAATACAGTGCAGGAAGATAAGCAACTTAGGTCAGAAAGCTCTCAAAATAGGATCAGGAAAGTGCTGCATCATCAGAGTAGAGCCAGCCTTAATGATACGGATCAGGTAAAGCTTTTGAAACCTACATATGCTGACATGGCACAACTCAAATTGAGGAGGAACAGCTGTAAACATCCATTAATAATCAGAACATTGGATGTAAGAAGCATGAATCTAGGAAAATTGGAAGTTGTCCAAAATTAAATGGAACACATAAAGATTGATATCATAGGCATTAGTGAGCTGAAATAGACTGGTTTTAGCCATTTTGAATCAGACCATCATGTGGTCTACCATACCGAGAATGACATTTTGAAGAGGAATGGCATGGTGTTCATTATCACAAAGGATGTTTCAAGATCTATCCTGAAATACAATGCTGTCAGCGATAGGATAATATCCATACACCTACAAGGAAGACCTATTAATATGACTGTTATTCAAATTTATGCACCAACTACCAAAGCCAAGGATGAGGAAATTGAAGATTTTTATCAGCTTCTGCAGTATTATTGACCAAACACGCAATAAGATGTGTTGATTATCACTGGTGACTGGAATGCAAAAGTTGGAAACAAAGAAGAATCACCGGTAGTTAGAAAATTTGGCCTTAGTGACAGAAATAATGTTGGAGATTGCATGACAGAATTTTGCAAGATCAATGACTTACTCATTGCAAATACATTTTTGCTACAACACAAACAGCAGCTATACACATGGACTTTACCAGATGGAATACACAGGAATCAGATTTACTATATCTGTGGC
>NW_006922203.1:493870-501475 GCF_000298275.1 Orycteropus afer afer
TCACTAAAAAGACAAGAAAAGAAGAAAAGACCAAAATGAATGTCAGAAGAGACTTTGAAACTTACCATTGAGTGAAGAGTAGCTAAAGCACATGGAAGAAATAACAAGATAAAAAACGGAGCAGAAGATTTTAAAGAACAGCTCAAGCAGACAAAGCCAATTACTATAATGAAATGTTCAAAGACTTGGAGTTAGAAAACCAAAAGAGAAGAACACACACAGCATTTCTCAAGCTGAAAGAACTGAGGAAAAAAATTTAAGCCTCAAGTTGCAATATTGAAAGATTCTATGGACAAAATATTGAATGATACAGAAAACATCAAAAGAAGATGGAAGGAATATCCAGAGTCACTGTACCTACAGAACTGGTAGATCTTCATCCATTTCAGGAGGTGGCATATGATCAAGAACCAATGGCACTGAAGGAAGAAGTCAAAGCTGCACTGAAGGAACTGGTGAAGATCAAGGCTCCAGGAATTGCCAGAATACATTGAGATGTTTCAACAAACAGATGGCCCACTGGAGACACACTCGGTTATGCCAAGAGATTTGGAAGACGCTACCTGGACAACTGACTAGAAGAGATCAGTATTTGGACCCATTTCAAAGAAAGGTGATCCCACAGAATGTGGAAATTATCGAACAATATCATTAATATCTCATGCAAGTAAGATCTTACTGAAGATGATTGAAAAAAACTGTTGCAGTAGTATATTGACCAAGCACTTCCAGAGGTGCAAGCTGGATTCAGAAGAAGACATGGAACAAGGGATATCAGTTACTGTCAGATGGATCCTGGCTCAAAGCGAAGAATACCAGAAATATGTTTATTTGTGTTTTATTGACTATGCAAAGGCATTTGATTATGTAGATCATAACAAATTGTGGATGACATTGAGAAGAATGGGAATTACAGGACACTTTATTTTGCTCATGAGGAATCTGCACATAGATCAGGAGGCTGTCTGTCACTCAAACAGAACAAGGGGACACTGCATGGTTTAAAATCAAGAAGGGAGTGCATCAGGGTTGCATCCTTTCCCCATATTTATTCAATCTGTGTGCACAGCAAATAATCTGAGAAGCTGGTCTATATGAAGAAGATTGTGACATCAAGATTGGAAGTATAATCATTAACAACCTGTGATATGCTGATGACCCAACTTTGCTTGCTGAAAGTGAAGATAACTTGAAGCACGTATTGATGAAGATTGAAGAATACAGTCTACAGTATGGATTACATCTCAATATAAAAAATCCTCACAACTAGCCCTGTAAGCAGCATCATGATAAATGGAGAAAAGAATGAAGTTGTCAAAGACTTCTCATTGTTTGGTTCTACGATTGATTCCAATGGAAGCAGCAGTCAAGACATTAGACAATGTATAGGACTATGCAAGTTGGCTGCAAAGGACCTCTTTCAAGTGTTGAGGAGCAAGGATGTCTCCCTGAGGACTGAAGTGCACCTGACACAAGCCATGATAATTTCAGCTGCCATCTATGCATGGGAGAGCTGGACAATAAATGAGGAAGAATGAAGAATTGATGCTTTTGAGTTGTGGTGCTGGCGAAGAATGCTGAAAATACATGGGATTGTTAAAAGAACTAACATACCTGATCTGGAGGAAGTGCAGCTGGAATGCTCCTGGGAATGGAGTATAGCAAGGATCATGGAGCTGGCGTGGGTCTGGGCGGTGTTTCGTTCTGTTGTGCACAGGGTCACTATGGGTGGGACACCACTCAATGACACCTAACAAAAACAATATAACATTTCATGGGAAAGTTATTAACAGTTTTATGTTATTAACTACATTTGCATAATGATTTTGCTTTTCATATGGATATTTTTAAAAATTAAAGAACT
Source organism: Orycteropus afer afer (assembly GCF_000298275.1). Taxonomy (NCBI): domain Eukaryota; kingdom Metazoa; phylum Chordata; class Mammalia; order Tubulidentata; family Orycteropodidae; genus Orycteropus; species Orycteropus afer. Next base: position 495,735 of record NW_006922203.1, read on the forward strand.
ATCTGGAGATGGACGTCCTTTTGTCATTGTCTAGGGAAAAGTTTCTCGGGCATGAGATTACAAATAAAAATTCCAGATTCTGGCATTTGGGAAAAAAAAAAAAAAATATTTCTCAGATCAAATGTCTCATGTACAGACTTTGAGGACTTAGATATAAAATATGTGAAAGAGTTTCATGTGATAGAAGAGTAAGGTGGAAATTTTCACAGTGGTGCAGAAGTTGGCAGGGCATAGACACCTGAGCCTGAGAGTTAGCTACATCTATGCTGTTCTCTCTGCCTGATAGATGCTAAAGTGAAACCAAAGTGAATTTTAATTTCCATTGCACTGGACAAGAGCTTAACAAGAGCTATTAATTAAGTAAACACATTTCCATATTAATTACAGAGTAAAGAATCTGAGCATGTGACAGAACTAGGAAAAGAAATTAATAATCCTAAGAGTGATTCTCCTGGTTCAAAATTACGATTTCCAGAAATCTTTCATATTTTTTCCTCCTTGTCCTTGTTTAAATTGTGGATATGTGCATATTCATGTGTGTGTAAGAGGCATTTTTTTAAAAAACTTAATTCCATGATATGAACATTTTTCACATCATTGAATATTCTTCTTCAGCATCATATTTGATGATTGCATAAGGTCCTTCAAATGTGGATAAATAGTATTCATTTATTCTTCTGAAATGTATCTTATCTTTCTGGTCCTTTGTATACCATTCTTTGTACTCTGATTCTCAAGAGCTTTTGTTATCTTCTCAAAGAATTTAGGATACAATAGAACATCTCTGGTAGCATAGTGCCTAAGGCACTTGACTGCTAACCAGAAGGCTGGTGGTTCAAACCCACCAGCCACTCCTCGGAAGTAAGGTTGAACAATCTACTTCTGTAGTGATACTGCCTCGGCAACCCAAGGAGGGGTTGCTATGAGTCAGGGACAACTCGACTGCAAGTAACAACAACAACCACACATAAGCACGTCTCTGTTCAACTCAACAGATAACTCATATTACTTCTCACACATGATCCAACAAGGTAAACTTCTTGAGTTCTCCATTTGCACCAAGCAACTTCCCATAAGTTCCTATACATCTAATGAGCTAACTAATATTATAGCTAACTGCCCTCAAGTCGAACCCGACTAATACAAAACCCTCTTTGGGTTTCTAAGGCTGTATCACTAGGGAAGCAGATTGCTCAACCTTCCTTCCAAGGAGTGGCTGGTGAATTTGAAGCAACAACCTTCTGGTTAGCAGTCAAATGCCTTAGGCACTATGCTACCAGGGCTCCTATCTAATGAGCTACCCTTCAAATATCAAGTCTGAGTCTTCCCCAGTCTTCAAGTTTTAACATAAATTTTGATTTCTCAAACTGGTATTTTCTAATGCATCATGATAAATGGATAAATTTTCTTCATAGCAGTTATCAGTATTAGTAATTTATATATTTATTGGAGTGATTATTTATTTAATGTATCTCACCTATAAACTTTAAACTTCCATTAAATAAAGACCATGTTTGTTTTATCTGGCCCTGTATCTTCCGGTCTAGCAAGAGAAGAGCAGTGTATAAATAGTTGATGAATAAAATAATGACTGACATGTGAAAAATCCCAGAGATGTTTGAGAGAATGTGCAAGATGTATCATAAAGGAAGGATCTACAGGTGAGAAACCCATTTGAAAAGATATGATGAATGGTCTGATGTGTCATCAGGTAAGAAAGTAATGTCATTGTAGTGAGACTAGGAAGATAAAGAATTAATTGAGAAATATTAGAAGTGAAAGAATAACAAAACTTTATACACAGATTTTGACAAGTAGGAAATTATTATAAGTATAATGCTATTTAGGTATTTCTCGGCTCATTATTGACTATGATCATATTTTTTTCTACTCTAATTTCTCATGTTTTATATGGACATTCATTTTTTAACTCCCTTTTTGCATTTTTCTTTCTTCTTCTGTATAGCTTAATAAAAGCCAATGTCTTGGCAAATTATACTATTATTTATAATCTTACAATATTTCCAAAATTGTAATAAAAATATGAGTCACACATTATGAAGGAAACTCATATGTTATTTCTCCAGAATTATTGTACAATTAAGTTTGCATCCTAGTTTATACCTGTTTTCCTGGGGTCATTTTAATAGCATCCACTTTTCCTATCTACAGTGAGTGCACAAATTTTTCTAAATATAAATAAGTATATGTTTCTAAACACTCTAAGTTTATTTTCAGAGATAGATTGAATAACCTTTGAGTTTTATATAGAATAATATATGTAATATTATTTTATTCTTTTCCAATGGAATAAGTGGTTAAATTAAGGACCTTATATAAGATATAAGATTATTGCTGAATGAAGGTATGTATGTATTAAATATTTATATTTATAAAATTATGCAGTGTTTGTGAATGTATGAATGATGCAGCACTATAAATACTTAATATAGTAACTAGTGATAATTGTTTTACGCTATCTTTCTGTGATAAGAACATGAGTTATTCATATTTTAAATTGTAAAAATCATACAAAGCTATACATCTAAATTCTATCAAGATGTATATCTATATGCAAACATGATGGGTTTCCTCATGAATAGGTCAATAGGAAAATATATAGTCTGCCCACAGATGATGGTATTAAGTTACTGTCAGTGTGAGAAACTGAAATTTGCTTCATGTTGAGCTACTGGCTATTTTAATGTATTTTTAAGTATTTTCAAACCCAAGTGAATTAAACATGCCTAGTAAACTGTTCAAAATATACCATTGCTTTGATTATATTTCCTTAGAATCATAATGTATATAGTTTTGTTAAAATTGCCAGGAACAATCTATATCAATATTTTATATCTATAATGGAATTGTATGCTACGATTACATTCAGATTCCTCTCTATAGCATATAACAAAGCATTGAAACTTTCTATCAATCCAAAGCCTCTCTTCTTTCAGTAAGTAGGTTTCATCTAAATTTCTGCAATGGAGAAAATGGCCATAATCTATTCTTTTACACCAGCTGCCTTATTCTTCTACCTCTCCTCTCCCATTCACCAGGTTGCTCTGCTTTCCTCCAAGATCTGGCCAGGAATAATGTCTACAGGTGAAGTGACAAAAGCCATTTGACTTGATAAGTGTTATTTGCAGTTATTTCTTAGCCAGTGAATGCTGTTCAATGATGTCTGTCATGACAAGAGTCTAATAACCACTGGTTCATTATCCTCTGAAACACATTGTGCACTGTACTCTCTGTCCACCTTTCATTGATACAGCCTCAGTCCCTTCTCCCCAGCAATATTTTCAAGTGTATTCTGATGAGAGTGTATTTTGTGAAGGAGCTTTACAAGATGAGGCTAGCCCAGCTATCTGCTGTTTTATACCTTTGGGCCAGTGAAAACTTTCATTCTTGCCAGACTTTTGGTGAAATGTAACTTGTTCTCACTACTGCCCTGTATATTCCAGAGCAGCTTCATAGTGTATGCTTCAACTATGCAGAACCCATATGTGCTCTGCTCTTATTGTAGTGAACAATTTTCTATATATTTTATAAATATTCATCAAAGAATAAAACACATCCATTCTGAAAAACTTCTCCTCAGACACTCACAAGGTCTTTGGTTAGTCCTGTATCTGATTTGAGAAGAAAAGAACACTTGACTTTTCCCTACTCAGAACAGTAGAGGAGAGAGGAAATAACAGATCCTTGAAATAGAGGAAACCTTTTCAAGACTATGTCCTTTTAAAAGAAAGTCCTTCTATGTTCAAACATCCTATTTCCTCTTTATCTTCTTTTTCATGTAGATAAGTTAGAGGTCGGTAATGGCCTTAGAGTTGCAAGACAAATTTTATAAAGACTTGAGAGTAACATTATTCATTTTGTTTTCTTATTAAATATAGGGAGCTCTGGTAGCATAGTGCCTAAGGCACTTGACTGCTAATCAGAAGGCTGGCGGTTCAAACCCACCAGCCACTCCTCGGAAGGAAGGTTGGGCAATCCTACTTCCGTAGTGATACTACCTGGGAAACCCAAGGAGGGGTTGCTATGAGTCGGGGCCGACTCGACGGCACATAACAACAACAACAACATTAAATATAGCTTATTCTGTATATAATAATGACTTGATTTAAACTCTGAAACAATCAAATAAAAATTATTTCACTTATCTCTCTGTACATCTTGGCTTTATTGATGAGCAATATTGACCTAAATATTAATTACCATATTCTCATTTGTAGATAGTTTTTTAAAAATATCTCTTGCTACTATTGAAGAAATTATTGTCTTGAATATGTATTTTCACTCTGAATTTTGAATATCTGTAGATATAAACATACATAGCATAGTTTTCTCCATACTTTTGTGTTCTTACTGAGATATAACTTGAAAAACATTTATTATATTTAATAATGTCTTGATAAGCCATTTCATTTTTATTTGAAGTCATTCATAATTCTCTTACAAGTAAAACATGCAACAAGAAATGATTTAAAATGCATTCTGACTCATAGTGAAAAGACAAGGTCATTATAAAGTATTTGTAACCCAATGAATTGTGTCTATTTCTGAGATGTGAATATAGCAATTGATACAGTTATATGAGTTACAAAAAGCTGTCATTCCCTTTATTTATTCATTTTGAGTGTTATAATGGTAGAGGGCAGCTTTAAATAAGATATATTTTACTGAAGATATGGTCATTCTTGCTCATTTTGTGATTTTGGGACAGTATAACATATTTCTTTCTCTCATTAAAAAAAAAAAAAAAAAAACAACTATTTTTCTTCTTTTTGCTTTTATGAAGCACTTATGGTACATATCACAATCCAGACAAAAGCATGGACTATAAAATCTCTTTTGTATACCATTTATATGAATATTGTTATATCTTACAATTGAAATGAAGTTAAACACTGGTGAAAATGAAATCCTTGTAGACATTTTGAAAAGTGAATTCTGTGAAGTTAACATACTCCTGAGACTCATGTACTGAATAGATGATGTAGATAAAAAATCATCTTCTGTACACAGTTCACATTGAAGTTACTCATTTTGCCTGAACAAAATTTAAAATTAATAAAATACTTAGTCTTTGTGACTGTTCCAATGTGAATTAGGTAGTAAAAGATGACTTCAATTATCAGATTTAAATCTTATAAGCTGGAAGAAACACAAAAGACACAGCCATCGTCCTCACGTATTGCTGATGGGAGAATGAATCAGCATAACTTGGAAATATGTATTGCAAACCTCCAAATGTTCAAGCCTTTTGAAATATTAATTGCATTTTTAGAAATCTACTCTGAAAATATTGTTAAGTCTAGAAAACAAAACAAAACAAACAAACAAAAAAAAAAGATGAGCACAGAGGTGTTTTTTAGGTATAACACTGGAAAGATGGAGACCACAATAAACCTTCACTTTGAAGAGGTATCGGTATCTTGATATCACAACTCATTTTAGTTAATGATAGCAACTTATCATGCCCACTTATAGACACTGGGTACATTTAATAACTGATCACAATATAATTTTTTAGAAATTGCTCTGGTGATATAGTGGGTAAGGCATTTGGCTGCTAACCAGAAGGTCAGAGGTTCAAACCCACAAGCTAGACCACAGGAAGAAGATGAGGCAATCTACTTTCATAAAAAATTTACAGACAAGGAAACCCATTGAGGGAGCTCTGGTAGCATAGTGGCTAATGCACTTGACTGCTAACCAGAGGGCTGGCGGTTCAA
>NW_006922203.1:502724-517038 GCF_000298275.1 Orycteropus afer afer
GTTAGTAGTCCAAGCAAATGTTAACTTTATTATGTTAATTAAATGTTAATTGTATTATGATATAATTTGATCTCATTATTTTAATTTTGTTTTTCAATTTTATAGTCATTTATTAGCTTTAAATGGATAAAATTAATAGTCCTCTTAATGTTGTTTTGTTAATGAAAACTTTTGATACTTTTATTGGCTTTGAGTATATTTCATTATTGAATTATATGGACATTTTAAATAATTGATTTTATTCATGCAAATAACAGATTTTAAAACATTATTAATGATTACAGTGTTTTTATTTAATTTTTTGATAAAGAAATACTCTAATTGGTTTATATCTTGACTTGACTATAGTACTGCTAATGTCTTTAGCACTTAATTTTCTGCTTCACAATTACCTTTAAATAGTATTGTTGTTGTTGTTGTTATGTGCCATGGAGTCATCTTTGACTCAAAGTGACACCTCCTTGGATTTCTGAGGCAGTATCTCTATGGAAGTAGATCGCCCAGTCTTCCTTCCAAGGAGTGGCTGGTGGGTTTGAACCACCAGCCTTCTGGTTAGCAGTCAGGTATCTTAGGCACTACCCCACCAGAGCTCCCCTAAAAGAGTGTAGCTCAGTTTTATTATAAGGATCCAAGGGGGTTTGGTGGTTAAGCAGCTAATCAAAAGGTTAGTGGCTCAAACTCACCAGCTCTTGCACAACAGAAAGATGTGGAAGTCTGCTTCCTTAAAGAAGCCTTGGAAACCCTACTCTGTTCTATAGGGTCACTATGAGTCAGGATAAATTCAACAGCAATAGGTAGGATTTTATTATGAATACTCACACAATAAACATAAAGGCAGATGACATACCTACTTCTTTTTATATATTTTTTGTATTTTTATAGTAACTGTATGTGATGACCAGCCAGTCCTCAGAAGGAAGACTGGGCAATCTACTTCCGTAGAGATACTGCTTCAGAAACCCTAGGGAGGGGTCACTATGAGTTGGAATTGACTCAAAGGCAGTGAGTTTGGTTTAGTTTTTGCTTTTACATATGATGACAAATTATGTTATCACATATTATTTGAAAATACACCCTTAGTTTCTGGAATGGCAACAAAGACACTAAATTATGTGCTCAGCTTTTTAGTCTATCAAAGGCTGAGACCAAAGTGAAAGCCAAATAAAAGTTTTTGGCTTATTATCAATGTGAAAGCCAAATCATAGATGCTTCCCAGGTGTGAATATAGCATGGCAGGATAGGCACGTTTCATAGATAAATGTTAAATCTTAGAGAGTGAAATATTGCTGACACTGCAGTCTCCTAAGGCCTTTGCCTGACAAGTCACCATGCATTATCAAATCTAAGACAACCTCACAACTGATGTAGTTGGGAATGGAATTTTCAATGTGTGTTTCAATGGAGAACCTTCTACCTAACATGGTGGAGCAGCATCTTCAGGGGTATTTCTTCTTGAAATCAGTGTGAGACACATTTATTTTAGAAGATTTGCATATGTATGGAAAATGTCAGTAAATATCTCTAGGTTATTTTTTGTTCTCTGAGGTGACCAGGAATTAAAAGAGATAATTAGAAGTTGGTAACTTCTTTTTGTTTCAAAGGAAAAGTAATTCATGAAACATTCAAATGTATAATCAAACATAATATCTTTGAAAACGTTTGTTGGTATTTATCAAATTTACTAACTTAAAATCTTCTATGAAAATGAGACCAAATGGATTCACAGGGAGTAAGTAGTAACCATCTGATGTCTGCAAAGAGCTATTTTTCTTTTCTTGAAAAATGTTTGAGGGGGAACAAAAACACTTAAAATAATTGATTGATGGTGCTGTCCAAGAACTCATAAATCATCTGGGTCAAATAAATTTTGTGCAGTATTTCTGTTTCTCTTGGAATATTTTAAGAAATACATGGATACCTTTGCCCTATATATCATGCATATGGTCATTTTCAGATTTGAATTATGGCTCTGCCACATGTGTGCATTATTTAATAACTAAATCATGTAACTCTTCTTACTTTGAAAGCAGTATTTGTTTGCAAGGTTTTTTTTTTTTTACTTAGTTAAGTGGGACAATGTGTGTAAAATATTTTACAAAATGTTTGAAACATCATAAACACTCAGAAAATTTTAGTCATGAAGAATGATAATTATGTCAATGATACTTATGCTGATAGTCCTTAATTTTATTTTCTTAAACTTCACACTTTCTAGCACTGTTTATTTGACCCCCAACATATAGTGATCCCATGTGTTACAGAAGAGAACTGCACTATATGATTATCTTAAGCTGTAATCTTTAAGGAAGCACTTCACAGCCTTTTTTTTTCCTTCCATGGAGCTGCTGGAGTGGTTGCAACTGCCTATCTGTAGCAAATAATTTCAGAACACTTGTACCATAACTTCTTAAAGACTCATAAATGTTTTAAAATGGCTTGTGGAAATGGAGTTTCAGAGAGCTTTATTTAATTATTCAGTGTTCACAGAACTTGTAAAGGGAAAACTGAGACATACACATCTGCAAAGGTGAGCAACAAAAACAATAACAAAAAATAATTGTAGAACAACAACAACAAAAAAATCTGTAAGACTATGACACCTTTGCTAGTGTTTTCTTTTCTAAGACTGATGTAAAATTTCAGACCTTATTGAAATGAATACTTGTTAGGATCAAGCCTAGCAATTTGAGCTGAACTCTTGTTCTTTTCTTATATTCAGTTGGAGTGTAATTATACCTCTATGTCTCAGAGAGAGATATTTAATTGTATTTATAATACTAATTAGAGTTAGCACATATTGAACAACTACTATGTTCAAACTTTCCTTATAACTCCATACAAAAAATATAATATTTATATTTTTGACATAAGTATGTAAAGCCTCAAAAATTAAATAGATTTTATATGATGCATGAAATGATTTCAGTTATAAGTGTTAAAGGTTGATTTATGTGATTACCACTTCAAATAGGGAAAACTAAAGAAGAGAATTGTGAGGATAAGTCAAGGCTATTTAGTTTCAAAGCATAATACACTTGAGATAATAATTAATAAAAATGAGAGACCAGTAATGGTAGCTCTTCATAAATAATCAAATAACTGAGATAACAGGTCATACCCTTAAATTATATCATTACAGCAGCAGCAGCACTGCTACATGGGTCCATGCTCATCTCTAAGCAAACCATAGCTCACGATATATTATAATATTACTATGCATTCTATAGATATAAAAGGAACACACTGTTTAGTTTACATTGTATGATGCAAGGGACATTCTTCATAAGAACAGGATCCCTTGGGACATCTAGAAGAAAATGAAGTCAGTTATAGTTGTTAATTGAATTGTGCCCTACAAAAAGATATGTTGAAGCCCTAACTCTAGTACCTGTGAATGTGATTTTATTAGGAAATAGGGTAGTTTCAGATGCAATTAGTTAAGATAAGGTCATTATAGTCAGACCTTTATGACTGGTGTCCTTATATGAAGAGGAGAAGGGACACAGAGTGAAGATGGCTATATGAAGATGGAAATAGTCATTGGAGTTACTTAACACAGCCAAGGAATGGCTGAGCCTACTCGATGCTGGAAGAAGAAAGGGAAAGATCTTTTCCTAGAGGCTTCAAGAGCATATGTCCCTATAGACAGTGTACGTTTGTACTTTCAGCCTCCAGAGCTATGAGAGAACACATTTCTGCTATTTTAAGCCATCCAGTTTGTTTTTCTTTGTTATTGGAGCTTTATATATAAAATATGGATTTACAAGGACCTGCCTACTCTTTAAAAAAAAAAAAAAGGACAGCTTATTTAAAATTTTATAATGTGCTTGCTCCTTTATTACCAGATATATCTTTAAAGCAATTCTATCTCAGTGTTATTCTGAAAACCCTGAGGTGACTAACTTCAGAGGGGAGCCAAAATAACAAAAGCCTCTTCTCTTTGGACTGTGCCATGCTGAGATCATGCCGTGTTCTGTCATAAATTCTGTTTTCCTTCACCTTTCCTTAAATGTTGTTGTTTCTCGGGTTTCCAGCCTCTGCTGTTATTTTTTCTTAGACAATGTCAATCTTGGCCATGTCATCTGTAGTTATAGCTTTAATTACATGGCTATATGACTCTCAAATATATATACATATGTGTGTGTGTATATGTGCAAAACAAGCCTCCAAACTACCTGTATGTCTAGATTTATCCTCTCTGTATTTGTACCACTTTGAATCTCCATGTGGATGATCAAAAAGCAAATCAAGCTCACAGTGGCAAAGGTTGAATTCATCATCAATCTCAACACAAAATACATCCTTCATTTTCTAACTCACTTGATGACTTCATTTACACAGCCTGGCACCAGAACCAGAAAAGGTATTTCTCCCTTTCTTTATTTCCCACAAAAAAATTGGTCACCGCATGCTTTTAAATTTCTGTGTGTATCCATGTATCTATGTATCTATTTATCCATCTATCTGTCTATCTATCTATCTATCTGGAACTCTGATAGTATAGTGGTTAAGGCATTTTGGCTGCTAACTAAAAGGTCAGTGGTTCAAATCAACCAGTCACTCTGGAGAAGAAAAGTGAGGCTGGATTATGTAAGTAAACTGAATACAAGGAAGAAATGACTAGAGAAATTATTAAGAATGAGATTGTGTTAGTGTTGTGTCAACTTGGCTACGCTATAATTCTCAATGGTTTAGCAGACATTATGTATCACATCCTGTTTTGTAATATAGTGTGAGGCACCAATCCTTGGAAGATGAGGCTGATTGGCAATTATCATTTAAATGAATGTTCTGGCAAAGCTCACTCTCTCTGTCCCACAGTTGTCTTGTCATCCTCTGGAATCTGGTACTTTGGACATATGAAGCCTTTTATCTGCTGCCTGACCTGCAGATTTTGGTCAGATTTCCCCGCCCAGCACAACTCATGAGCCAGCAGCCTGCCATCTGAACTCCCAACTTTGGGTTTGTCAGCACTTGCAACCACCTGAGTCAGGCAAAGTCTCCAGGCTACCACGTGATCCATAAATTTGGGACTTGCCAGCCTCTCCAATTGCATGACCCATTTGTTTCAAATATCTGTGTATTTGCATACATGCTTTGGAGTTCTGGTACACAGTTGACTCGGATCTGACTCAGTAACCCCTCCGTGGGTTTCTGAGGTGATATCACTACGGAAGTAGATTGCCCAACCTTCGTTCCGAGGAGTGGCTGGTGGGTTTGAACCACCAGCCTTCTGGTTAGCAGTCAAATGCCTTAGGCACTACAGATAAAGCACTGGGCTTCTAACCAAAAAGACAATAGTTTGAACCCACCAGCAGCTCCGCAGGAGAAAGATGAAGCAGTCTGCTTCTATAAAGATTCATACCCTCAGAAACCCTATAGGACAGTTATACTCTGCCCTACAGGGTCACTGTGAGTCATAATTGACTCATGGATTTGGTTTTGGTTTAGAGAACCCAGCCTAAGACAAAGATTATGTATAAATTATTTTTCACTAAAAATTAAATTTTTTGATTATTTTTTTCTTGATAAGTTAGAGCTATTCACATAAAGGTATGCAATGCAAAGATAATGTTTATCAGAACAACTTAATATACCCTCTCCTTCACTTAATATTAGGTGCAGAAACATTGATATAATAGTAAGGTGTGTGGCAAATTACAATTAATAGGTGGATTAAATAGCAAAATGGTAACTGAACTAGCTATATCATGATATTTTAAGTGAAAGAATGGAGCCAATCATAAAAATGATTTAAAACAAAGAACACTTTCATTTTATTAAGTCATAGTTATAGTTAACTTTTACTCAAATTGCTGAGCTAATTGCTTCAATTCTTAACTTTCATCTTTTAATGTAGACTGCATTTTAGCCTTGACAGATTTTAAAGAAACAGACAGAGTTGAAATTAAAATTAAATGCCAAAATGATTTCAATTATAAGTGGTCCCAAAAGAAAGAATTCCCAATCTATGGATTGTTCGTAATAGAAACACAAGCAACAATAAGAAAAGAAAATCTCTGCCGTTTTACTTTTAGTTATTTGTATCTCAATTTTATAAGCTACCTTTTTTAAAATAAACTACCTATTTTCAGAAGTGACTTATGCCAACTGTTTTAATTTAATTCTATAGTGAAAAATTCACAGAGGATCAAATGGTTCCCGGATGAATATTCTCCACAAAAGTAGCTACTAATCTGTGGGAAGAGAAGCAGGAGACATGAGGGAGCCTCAGAGCCAGGAGAAGTGAAGGAAAGGGTCATTGAAAATGACAGATATCACCTTCCTTCTAAATTTCTCTTGTGACAGAATATTCATATGAGAGTACATTTGCCCATTGAATTTTTCAAGAAAGAAAATCATAGAGCAGAAAAATGAAAAGCAACTCACCTCTTGCCATGAAAAATTTACAATGCTGGGGAGGTATCAGGTAATGAGAAACATAAGAAAGCAAAATGGAATGAATACAATAGAAAGCAGAGAGAGGTCTGAAGGAATGAAAATGGGGTGTGAAAAACAAGAAGAGGAGCTAGAGAAAGAAGTCCACGGGAAAGAAAATTATGTCAAACTTAGATATTAGTGAATTTTCCTTATTAACAAATGATCAAATTATTTTTCATTTAAAACATACTACAATTTTAGGGCCAGTGTGACTTTTGAACTGACTTTATAATTTTATTGTCTTTCCAGCTTATCAAATATTTTGTAATATAAATATGTAATGTGTAATACAAATGAAGTTATTTTCTCCATTCCAGCTTGTTTTATTATTTATTCACTGAGAAAGCATTATAAAATGTGGACTAACAGAAAACTTTTCCCGAGGAGGAGAATCTGTCATTGATAGTTAGGAAAACCATAATACTAAATTCTATAAAGCCCAGAAAATTCAAGTATAGCCTATGGGCAAAGTCAGGTTAATAGGTACTTGTTCTGGTTACCCAGTACCACTCTGGCAAGAATATACCACATATGGGATGGGCTTAACAAATAGGAGTTTATTCTTACAATTTGGAGGCTTTAAGTCCAAGTTCAAAGTGCCAGGCTCTAGGGGATGGGTAAAAGCCCCTCAGCCTTGGGGTCCAGCTCTGCCTCCTGCTCCCAGCCCACTGGAGCTAAAGGCATTTGTTCACTCAGACAGCTGCTAGCTGCTGAGGCTGAGAAGCCCCAAGGTTGACAAGTAAAAAGATGCAGTCCTGATGTTACCAAACCACATGGCAGACCGTTAACTTAAGTCCACTGTAAGTCCCAAGGTTGGCAGAGCATAGCAGGCTGCTGAGCAATGACAAGGCTACGTGCAGGATCCAAGCGTGCCATAGGCTAGAGACCATTCTCAAAGCTTCTCCTTATATACAGGAAGCAAACCACATCGCAAAGGCAGCTACTCAGCTGCTCCCAGTAGATTCCACCACAGAGTTGATTACCAGTCTCATCATGGGGAATACTATATCCAGCTGCCCAGCCACTCAACCAGGCTTAGCCAAGTTGATATACAAACATAATCATCACAGTACTTTTGTTGTCGTTAAGTGCCATAGAGATAGTCTGACTCATATTGTTGTGCTTAAGTGCTTTTGAGTGAGCTCCAGCTCATAGTGACGCTGTGTACAACAAAATAAAACACTACCTAGTCTTGTGCCAGCCTCACAATCCTTGCTATCCCTGAGCCCATCGTGGGAGCCACTGAGTCAACTCATCTCCTTGAGTGACTCCCCCTTTTTCCACTGAACTTCTACTTTGTTGTTGTTGTTGTTGTTATTTGCCATCGAGTCGCCCCCGACTCATAGCGACCCCTCCTTGGGTTTCCGAGGCAGTATCACTACGGAAGTAGGATTGCCCAACCTTCCTTCCGAGGAGTGGCTGGTGGGTTTGAACTGCCAGCCTTCTGGTTAGCAGTCAAGTGCTTTAGCCACTATGCTACCAGAGCTCCCAAACTTCCACTTTATTATGTTGTTATGTACCGTCGAGTCAGACCCAACTCATAGTGACCCCTCCTTGGGTTTCCGAGGCAGTATCACTACGGAAGTAGATTGCCCCATCTTCCTTCCGAGGAGTGGCTGGTGGGTTTGAACCGCCAGCCTTCTGGTCAGCAGTCAAGTAAGTGCCTTAGGCACTATGCTACCAGAGCTTCCTTTACCAAGCATGATATGCTTCTCCATTCTGACAACATGACCAAAGTAGGTGAGGAGAAGTATGACCATTCTCACTTACAAGCAGCATTCTTGCTGCACCTCTTCCAGGGCAGATTTGCTAGTTCTTTTGGCAGCTCAAGTTACTTTCAGTCTTCTTCTCCAACACCACAACTCAAAAACATCAACTCTTCTTTGGTCTTCCCTATTCCTTGTCCAGCTTTCACATGCATATGAGCCAATTTAAATATCAAGATTTTGAATAGTACCTAAGGCATTTGATTGCTAACCAGAAAGAAGGCTTGCAGCAATTCAAATCCAGCAGTCACTCCTTGGAAGGAAGGTTGGGCAATCTACTTCCATAGTGATACCTCCTTGGGAGCCCAAGGAGGTGTCACTATGAGTCAGATCTGACTCCACAGCACTGAGTTTGGTTTGGTTTTGGTTTGGTTAGGTGCAGGTTAGTCTGAAAAGAGACATCTTTACTCTTCAGTGTTTTGAAGAGGTAATTCACAGCAGATTTGCTCAGTGCAATATGTCTGATTTCTTGACTGTTGCTTCCTTTGATGTTGATTGTGGATCCGAGTAATATGAAATCTTTGACAACTTCAATCTTTTCTCCATTTATCATGATGTTACTTATTGGTCTAGTTGTGAAGATTTTTGTTTTCCTTATGTTGAGATGTAGTCCATACTGCAGACTGTAGTCTTTACTATTCATCAGTAAGTGATTTAAGTCATCTTCACTTTCAGCAAGCAAGGTTATGCCATCTGCATATCCCAGACTCTTAATGAATCTTCTTCCAGTCCTGATGCCACGTTTTTCTTCATATAGTCCAGCTTCTCAGATTAGTTGCTCAGCATGCAAGTTGAATAAGTATTGTGAAAGGATACAACCCAGACACACTCCCTTCCTTATTATGAACCATGAAGCATCCCCTTGTTTTTTAATGACAGCCTCCTGGTCTATGTACAGGTTTCTCATGAGAACAATCAAGTATTTTGGAATTCCCATTCTTCTCAATGTTATCTATAATTTGTTATGATCCACACAGTCGAATGCTTTTGCATAGTAAATAAAACAGAATTTAACACCTTTCTGGTATTCTTTGCTTTCTGCCAAAATCCATCTGACTTCAGCAATATCTCTCATTCCATGTCTTCTGAATTCAGCTTGTATTTCTGGAAGTTCCCTGTCAATAAACTGCTTCAACTGTTTTTGAATTATTTTTAGCAAGATTTTCATTGCATGTGATATTAATGATATTGTTCAATAATTTCCACATTCTGTGGGATCACCTTTCTTTGAAACAAATACAAATCTAGATCTCTTCCAGTCAGTTGGCCAGCAAGCTCTTTTCCAAGTTTCTTGGCATAGACTCCAGCACTGCATCCCTTTGTTGAAACATCTCAAGGGGTATTCCGTCAATTCCTGGAGCCTTGTTTTTAACCAATTCCTTCAGTGCAGCTCTGGCTTCTTCCTTCAGTGCCATTTGTTCTTGATCATATGTCACTTCCTGAAATAGATAATCAATTATTTTTGTTACAGTCATTCCATGTATCCCTTCCATCTTCTTTTAAAGTTTCCTGCATCATTCAATATTTTCCCCATAGAATCTTTCAATATTACAACTCGAGGCTTGAATTTCTTCTCCAGATCTTTCAGCTTGAGAAATACAGAGCATATTTATCCCTTTTGGTTTTCTAACTCCATTTCTTTGCACATTTCATTATAATAATTGACTCTGTCTTCTTGAGCTGCTCCTTGAAATCTTCTGTTCAGCTCTTTTAGCTTGCCATTTCTTCCATTTGCTTTAGTGACTCTCCGTTCAAGAGCAAGTTTCAGAATTTCTTCTGAGATCCGTGTTGCTATTTTCTTCCTTTCCTGCCTATTTAATGATCTTTTGTTTTCTTCGTGTGTGATGTTCTTAATGTTGCCTCACAATTTGTCTGTTTTTTAGTCATTAATTTTCAATGCATCAGATCTATTCTTCAAAGGGCCTCTAAATTCAGGTGAGATACAATCAATGTCATGATTTGGCTCTTGAGGACTTATTTTAATTGTCTTCAGCTTCAACTTGAATTTGCATATGAACAGTTGATTGCATGTTTGCTGAATACAAGATTGCAGAAATTGATAAAAATCTTCAATTTCCTGATCTATGGCTTTTGTATGTAAATTTGAATAATAGTATTAACTTGTCTTCCTTGTAGGGGTATGGATATTGTTCTATCACTGACACATTATTCTTCACGGTAAATTTGAAACATTCCTTATGATGATGAATGACATGCCATTCTTCAATTTGTCATTGCCATCATAGTAGATCATATGATTGTCTGACAAAATGGCCATTCTGGCTTATAACTCATTGTTGTCGAGTCAGATCTGATTCATAGCAACCCCTTCTTGGGTTTCTGAGGCATTATGACTACAGAAGTAGACAGCTGAATCTCCCTTCTGAGGAGTGGCTGCTGGGTTTGAAAAACCAGACTTCTGGTTAGCAGTCAAATGTCTTAGGCACTATGCCAGCAGAGCTCCTGATATTAATGATAATGTTTGATAATTTATGCTTTTTCTTCTACTGCCATTCTTTGGAATGAACACAAATATGAATCTCTTCTAGTCAGTTGGACAGGTTACTATCTTCCAAACTTGGCATAGATGAGGAAGCCCTTCCAACAGTGCATGTATTTGTTACATCTCAATTGTTATTCTGTCAAGTCCCGGATCCTTTTTTTTTTTTTTTTAACCAAGGCCTTCATTGCAGCTTGGAATTTCTTTTTTCAATGCCATCAATTCTTCATCATATGTTACCTCCTGAAATGTTTCCACACTGATCAATTGTTTTTGGTATATTGACTATGCATATTCTTTCCATCTTCTTTTGACGCTTCCTACATCACTGCACATTTTGCCAATAGGACATTTCAATATCATAACTTAAAACTTGAACTTTTTTCTCTTCTTTCAGCTTGAGAAATGTCTAAAGTATGAGGCCCTTTTGGTTTTCTAACTCTAGTTCTTTGCACTTATCATTACAATGATTTACTTTTTCTTCTCAAGCCAAGCCACCCTTTGAAATCTTTTGTTCAGTTCTTTCACTTTCTCATTTCTTCCTTTTTTTTTTTTTTTAACCTATTTTCTCTTTAGTAGCATGTAGAAGAATATCTTCAAACATTCATTTTGGTCATTTCTTCCTATCTGTTCTTTTAAATGATCTTTTGCCTTCTTTATGTATGATGTTTTTCATGCCATCCCACAACTCATCTGTTCTTTGCTCATGGTGTTCAGTGCATCAAATGTATTTTTCAGATGGTCTCTAAATTCAGGTGGGATATAATCATGGTTGTGTTTTGGCTCTTGTGGACTTCTTTTAATTTTCTTCAGATTCAAACTGAATTTGCATATGACAATTGATGGGTAATCTGTTCCATAGTCAGCCTTAGCATTGTTTTGATAGGTAATATTTAGCTTTTCCATAGTTTTTCTTCACAGATACAGTTAATTGAATTCCTGTGTATTCTATCTGAGAAAGTCCATGTGTAAAGTCACTGTTTATATTATTGAAAAAAAAAAAAAAAGGAATTTGTAATGAATAATGTGTGTTTGGAAAATTCTACCATGCTATCTCTCATGTCATTTATAACATCAAGGCCATATTTTCCAACTCTTAATCTTTATTTTCACCACTTGTCTGTCAGTTTGTCAGGCTGTGGTGGCTTGCATGTTGCAGTGAGGCTGGAAGCTGTGCTATTAGTATTTCAAATACCAGCAGGGTCAGCCAAGGTGGACAGTTTTCAGTGGTCTGTCCAGACTAAGGCAGACCTGGAAGAAGGAAAGGGCCATCCACTTCTCAAATAATTGGTCAGTGAAAACCTTATAAATTACAGTGAACACTGTTATATTACTGGAGAACTTTATGAGTAGCAATGAAAAAAATTCTGATATATTGCTGGAAGATTACCATCTCAGGTTGGAAGGCCCTCAAAATATAACTGGGGAAGAGCTGCCTTCTCAAAGTAGAATTGACCTTAGTGATGTCGATAGAGTAAACCTTTTGGAACCTCTATTTTCTGATGGGACACGACTCAAAATTAGAAGAAACAGCTTCAAATATCCATTAAAGATTGAAATTTGGAATGTATAAAGTATGAACCTAGGGAAGTTGGAAGTTGTCAAAAATGAAATGGAACACATAAAGATTTATGTCCTAGGTATTTGTGAGCTGAAATGGACAGATATTGGCCATTTTGAATCAGACGATTATATGCTAGACTGTTCTGGGAGTGACAAATTGAAGAGTGGTGCCTCATGCATTGTCCAAAAGAAAATGTCAAGATCTCTCCTGAAATTTTTACTTCCAGGGATTGATAGACTACTCACTGAGATGTTTCAACAAACAGAATCTGTGCTGGAGGCACTTACTTATCTACATCAAGTAATTTGGAAGACAGCTACCTGGCTAAATGACTGGAAGAAATCCATATCTGTACCCATTCCAAAGAAAGGTGATCAAACAGAATGTGGCAATTATAGAACAATATCATTAATATAATACACAAGTGATATCTAGCTGAAGATAATTAAAAAAAGGTTGCAGCAGTATATTAACAGTGATTTCCAGAAGTACAAGCTGAATGCAGAAGAGGACATGGAACAAGGGATATCATTGTTGATGTCAGATGGATCTTGACTGAAAGCAAAGAGTACCAGAAAGATATTTGCTTGTATTTTATTAACTATGCAAAAACATTCTATTGTATGGATCGTAACAAATTATGGGTAACATGGACAAGAATGGGAAATCCAGATCACTTAATTGTGCTCATGGGGAACCTGTACATAGACCAAGAGGCTATTCAAACAGAGCAAGGTACATGGTTGTATCCTTTCACCATACTTATTCAATCTGTATGCTGAGCATATAATGGGAGATGCTGGGCTATATGAAAAAGAGTACAGCATCAGGAGTTTAGATGACTCATTAACAATCTGCAATATGCATAAGAAACAACCTTGTTTGTTGAAAGTGAAGATGGCTTGAAAAACTTAATGATGAAAATTAAACACTGCAGTCTGCAGTATGGCTTACACCTCAGAATAAAGGAAACAAAATTCTTCACAACTGGAGCAATAAGCAGCATCATGATAAATGGAGAAAAAGATTGAAATTGTCAAAGATTTCCTATTATTTGGAACCACAATCAACACCCATGGAAGCAGTAATTAGTAAATTAAACATCTGTTGCACTGGACAAATCTTCTTCAAAAGAGCAAATATGTCACTTTGAAGACCAAGGTGCACCTTAGACAATTCAGTTGACTCATATGCATTTGAGAGATATACAATGAATAAGGAAGACTCAAAAGAGTTGATGCTTTTGAATTATAGTGTTGGTGAGAAATATTGAAAATACCATGGACTGCCAGAAGAACAAACAAACCTGTCCTGGAATAAATACAGCTGGAATTCTCCTTGGAGGCGAAAATGGCCAAACATTGTCTCATCTAATTTAGTCATGTTGTCAGAAGGGACCAATCCCTAGAGAAGAATATCACCCTTGGTAATGTGAAGGGTCAGTGAAAAAGGGGAAAACTCTCAACAAGATGGATTGACACAGTAGCTGTGATGATGATGTCAATTGGAGCAAGGATTGTTTCCATATGCATTGAAACTAGGCATCAGGCAGTGTTTTGTTCTGTTGTACATAGGGATGCTATGAGTTGGAACCAACCTGAGAGCACCTAACAACAACAACAATACTTATTGGTTGTTTCCAACTTTCACATTCCAATAAATGATTGTAGCTGTGTAATTATGCTAAACTTCAGTGATAAGGCCATATGAAACAATGGACTCACCATTGGCTGCACGGAGCAGGATCCACTGTAGGGGACAGATGAGTGAATTAAAACTAAGTAATAGGGAAATAAGACATTCTAAGAAGTTCATACAGTGGATTTATTATTAAGGAATTAAGACAGAATTCTGGAAATAAAGGGCCATGGTTAAGGTTGTTTGTCAACTATGCTGAGCTATGATTATCACTATTTTGGCAGTTAGGATTTAATTGTCCCCCATGATGAGATATCATAGCTGTTGTCAGATGGATCTTGGCTCAAGGCAGGGAATACCAGAAAGATGTTTACTTGTGTTTTATTGACTATGCAAAGGCATTTG
>NW_006922203.1:518033-525690 GCF_000298275.1 Orycteropus afer afer
AACAATAACAACAACAACATAATGAGATCTGATCAAATGTAATCACCACCATGATGAGATCTGTGATGAACAGTCAGTCAGTTGAAAGGGAGTTTTCTTGGGGTAATGGCCTGCTTCCAATATATGTGGATGTTCTGACAAAACTCCCTGGTTTTTGCTCAATGGCTCATGCATATGTTTCATCATCTAACTTTTGGCTCTTTGGATATTAAATAGTGTTCTTCCATATTACCTGCTGATCTTGAGAGTGTCTGTCATCTTTGCGGTCTCTGAGACAACAGCCTGCCATTTTACTTGCCTATTTTTCATTCATCAGCCTCTGTAGCCAGCGACATACTATGTTGCCTGTTGATCTTGATTTCATCGGCCTCTGCAAGAATGTGGTTGGGAGAAGCCTCCAAGCTGATGTCAGATCCATGGACTTGAGAATTGCCAGCCTTTACAACCATGTGAGCCATTTTTTGAGATAAATCTCTCTCTCTTTCTCTCTCTCTCTCTCTCTCTCTCTCTCTCTCTCTCTCTCTCTCTCTCTTTATCTATACCGATAAGCCTTACTGGTAGTAATTCTCTAAAAATCCCAGCCTAAGTCACAAGGGGAACAAAGAAAGATGTCTCTAGGAAGAGGTGGTTTATAACTCCAATGCACAAATTCATGGGATTTACCCACAGATCCCAGGGTACAAAGTGTGTTTACAGCAAAGAAATGTGGCAATTATGTTTTTGTCACTTGTATTCTGTGTTGTGAAATTCTATCCTAAGCTCCATTTCCAAGTTCAATGAAATACTACGTGTATTGTTGCAAAGGTCTGGAGTTATTGCTTTACAATAATTTTGTTGTTGCTGTTGTTGTTCTCTCTGCAATCAGATAACTAGCCTAACACTAATCCTACTTGAGTACAAAAGAACTTCCATATGCATTGAAACTAGGCACAAAGGAGAGTGCGTGTAACATTCTGATAGAATATAAGGGGGTTAGTAATATGTTACTGAATGGCAAGGGCATAACCACCAATTCCACCACTCATCTGTCAGTTTGCCTTACTGTGGTAGCTAGCATATTGCTGTGAGGCTGAAGGATATTCCAGTGGTATTTCAAATCCCAGCAGAGTCACCCACGGTGCACAGGTTTCAGTGGAGCTTCCAGACTAAGGCAAACTTACAAAGAGGAAGGAGCCATCCACTTCTCAGAGAATTGAACAGTGAAAACCTTATGAATAGCAATGAAACACTATTACTGGAAAACTTGATGAATAGTCCTGAAACATTATCTGATTAGTGTCAGAAGATGAGCCCCTCAGGTTGGAAGTCACTCAAAATATGATTTGGGAAGAACTGCCTCCTCAAGGTAGTTGTTATTTGTTGTTAGGTGCCATCAAGTCATCTCTGACTCGTAGCGACCCTATGCCCAGCAGAATGAAACACTGCCTTGTCCTCTGCCAGCCTCATGATACTTGCTATACTTGAGCCCATCATTCCAGCCACTGTGTCAATCTATCTTATTAAGATCAAAGTAGAGTTGACCTTAATGACATGGTTGGAGTAAAGCTTTTGGGACCTCCACTGGTTGATGTGGCATAACTCAAAAGGTAAGAAACAGCTGCAAACATCCATTAATAATCATAATATGTAATGTACAAAGCATAAATGTATGAAAATTGGAATTTGTAAAAAATGAAATGGAATGCATAAAGATTGATATTCTAGGAATTAGTGAGCTGAAATGGACTTGTTTGGGCCATTTTGAATCCAACAATTGTATGATCTATGGTGTTAAAATTTGCAAATTGAAGAGGAATGGCATTGTATTCATTGTCACAAAGAATATTTCAAGTTCTATCCTGAAGTACAATGCTGTCAGTGATGTGATAATATCTATGTGCCTACAAGGAATACCAGTTAATACTACTATTATTCAAAATTACCCACCAACCACTAAAGCCAAAGGTAAAGAAAGGCAAGATATTTTTACCAACTTCTGCAGTCTGAAATTGATCAAACATGCAATCCAGATGTATTGAATATTAGTGGTGATTAGAATGTGAAAGCTGGAAACAAAGGAGAATTACTGTTGATAAATAATGTAGTGTTGGCAATAGAAATTATGCAGGATGTTGCATGATAGAAATTTGAAAGACCAATTACTTATTTGTTGCAAATACCTTCTTTGAACAACATAAATGGCATCTATCTATACACAAGTTTTTTTTTTTTTTTTTAATCTATGCATATGGACATTGCCAGATGGAATACACAGGAGTCAAATCAATGACATCTCTGGAAAGAGATGATGAAGAAGATCAGTATCTTCAGCCAAAACAAGTGCAGGTGTTGACTGTGGAGCAGATCATCAATTGCTCATATGCAAATTGATGAGATACACATTGAGATGTTTCAACAAAAATGGTTACTTCACTGGAGGCACTTACTTGTCTATGCCAAGAAAGTTGGAAGAGAGCTACCTGCCCAACTGAATAGAAGAGATCCATATTTGTACCCGTTCCAAAGAAAGATGATCTCACAGAATGTGAAAATTATTGAACCACACCATTAATATCACATACAAGTAAAATTTTGCAGAAGAAAATTCAAAAACAGTTGCAGCAATATATTAATAGGGAACTTCTAGAAATGCAAGCTGGATTCAGAAGAGAACGTGGAACAAGGGATATCATTGTTCACATCAGATGGATCTTAGTTGAAAGCAAAGAATACTAGAAAGATGTTTACTTGGGTTCCATTAACTACGCAAAAGCATTAGATTGCGTGTATCATAATAAAAAATTCCAACCTTGAGATACAATATTGAAAAATTCTATGGGGAAAATATTCTATGATATAGGAAACATCAAAAGAAGATGAAAGGAATACATACAGTCTCTGTACCAAAAAGAATTCTTCAATGTTCATCTATTTCAGGAGGCAGCATATGATCAAGAAAAAATGGTATTGAAGGAAGAAGTCAAAGCTGCACTGAAGGAGTTGGCAAAAAAACAAGGCTCAAGGAGTTGACAGAATACCCATTGGCATGTTAATATTTTCTAATACCAATGGGGATGTTTGAACAAATGGATGCTGTGCTGAAGGCTTACCTGTCTATGCCAAGTAATTTGGAAGACAGCTACCTGGCCAACTAACTGGAAGAGATCCATATTTATACTCTTTTCAAAGAAAGGTGATCCAACAGAATGTGGAAATTATCAAACAATATCATTAACATCACATACAAATAAAATCTTACTAAAGATATTGGAAGGAAGATGGAACAATCTACTTCTGTAGTGATACTGCCTCGGAAACCCAAGGAGGGGTCGCTATGAGTCAGGTCGGACTTGACGGCACAAAACAACAACCACAAAAAAAAAATTCAAAAATGTTTGCAGCTGTATATTGACATAGAACTTCCAAAAATGCAAGCTGGATTCAGAAGAGAATGTGGACCAGGGATATCATTGCTGACATCAGATGGATCTTAACTAAAAGCAAAGAATACCAGAAAGATATTTACTTGAGTTTAATTAACAATGCAAAAACAGTAGATTGTGTGGATCATAATAAATTGTGCATAACATTGAGAAGAATAGGAATTCCAGACAGTTAATTGCTCTCGTGACGAACCTATACATGGACCAAGAGGCTGATGTTTGAAGAGAACAAGGGGATACTGTGTAGTAGATGGAAAGTGAAAAAAGGGAAGACTCTCAATGAGGTAGATTCACACAGTGGCTGCAACAGTGAGCTTAAACATAACTTGATTGTGAGAATGGCACAGAGCCAGGTAGTGTTTTGTTCTGTTGTACATAGGATCACTATGAGTTGGAACCAACTCAACAGATCTGAACAACAAACAATAAACCAATGAATATTTGGAGATTAAAATAAAAATCAGCATCATTTACAATAGCACCATAAACATGAAATTCTAGCATAAATCTCATAAATCTACATTGTCCAGCTTTTAATATACCGATGAGACAATTGAAAATAACATGGCTTGAGTCGGGTGGACTTTAATCTTCAAGCTAACATCTTTGTTCTTTAATACTTTAAAGAGATCTTCTGCAGTAGATTTCCCTAATGCAATATGTTGTTTGATTTCTTGACCACTGCTTCCATGGGGATTGATTGTGGATGTACATAAAATGGAATCCTTAACAACTTCTATATGTCCTGGTTTAGCCTCAGTTTTAGGCAGGTTCTGTGATACTGGGTTTAGAAAGTGCTCTTTTTCAGTAACTTTTCCCTCCCTCTCTGTTAGCCCTCTTCTAATGATCTGAGCCCACCAACCACCAAAGACAAAGATGAAGAAATCGAAGATTTTCACCAATGTCTGCAATCTGAAATTGACTAAACATGCAATCAAGATGTGCTGATTATCACAGGTAACTGAAATGCAAAAATTGGAAAGAAAGAAGAATCATCGGTAGTTGGAATATTTTGCCTTGGAGATAGAAATAATGCTGGAGAGAGAGTACATGATAGAATTTTGCCACACCAATGACTTATTCATTGCAAATACTTTTCTCAACAATACAAATGGCTGCTATACACATGGACTTCTCCAGATGGAGTACAAAGGAATCAGATTGACTACATATGTGGCAAGAAGCGATGGAGAAGCTCAATATCTTCAGCCAAAACAAGGCCAGAGGCTGACTGTGGAACAGACCATTAACTGCTCATTTGCAAGTTCAAGTTGAAGTTGAAGACAAATAAAACAAATCCATGAAAGCCAAAATATGGCTTTGATTATATCCCTTCTGAATTTAGAGACCATTTAAAGAATAGATTTGATGCACTGAACACCAATGACTGATAACCAGAGGAATTGTGGGATAATATCAAGAATATCATCCATGAAGAAAGCCAAAGGTCATTAAAAAGATGGAAAAGGAAGAAAAGACAAAAATGGATGACAGAAGAGACCCTGAAACTTGCCTGTGGTCGTTAAGTTTGTGTGTCAACTTGGCTAGGCCTGGTTGAGTGGCTGGGTAGCTGGATGTAGTATTCCCCATGATGAGACTGGTAATCAACTCCATGGTGGAATCTACTTGGAGCTGCTGAGTAGCTGCCTTTTGGTACGTGGTCTGGTTCCCATATATAAGAAACAGCTTGGGAATGGTCTTTAGCTTGTGACACGCTTGAAATCTGCATGTAGCCGTGTCATTGTTCAGCAGCCTGCCATGCTTTGCCAACCTTGAGACTTTTAGTGGACTTAAATTAATGGCCTGCCATGTGGTTTGGTAACATTGGGGCTGTGCCATTTTATTTGTTGACCTAGGGCTTGTTAGTCTCAGCAGCCAACAGCTGCCTGAGTGAAGAAAGGCCTCTAGCTTCAGTGGGTCGGGAGCAATTGAGGCAGAGTTGAAACCCAATGTCGAGGGGCTTTCACACAGCCCCTAGAGCCTGGCAGTTTGAACTCAGACTTCTAGCCTCCTGAACTGTAAGAGAATAAACTCCTCTTTTTTTAAGCCATCTCATTTGTAGTATCTTCTGTTAGAGTGGTAGTAGGTAACTAAAACTTTACCCTTGAACGGAGAGTAGCAAATGGAACAAATGACAAGATAGAAGAGCTAAACAGAAGATTTCAAAGAGCAGCTCTAGAAGACAAAGTCAATTATTATAATGAAAAGTACAAAGACATGGAGTTGGAAAGCCAAAATGAAGAACATGCTTGGCATTTCTGAAGCTGAAAGAACTGAGGAAAACATTTAAGCCTCAAATTGCAATATTGAAAGATTCTATGGGCAAAATATTGAATGATGCAGGAAACACCAAAAGAATATGGAAAGAATACACAGAGTCACTGTACTAAAAAGAATTGGTTGATGTTAATCCATTTCAAGAGGTGGCATATGATCAAAATCCAATGGTTTTGAAGGAAGAAGTCAAAGCTACACTGAGGGAAGTGACAAAAAACAAGGCTCCAAGAATTGACATGATACCCAGTGAGATGTTTCAACAAATGGATGCCACCTTAGGAGGCACTACCTTGGCTATGCCAAGAAATTTGGAAGACAACTACCTGGCCAACTGACTAGAAAAGATCTGTTTTTGTACCCATTGGAAAGAAAGGTGATCCCACAGAATGTGGAAATTATCCAATAATATCATTAATATCACATGCAAGTAAAATATCTCTGAAGATAATTCAAAAATGGTTACAGCAGTATATTGACAGAGGACTTCCAGAAATGTAAGCTGGATTCAGAAGAGGACATGGAATGAGGGATATTATTGCTGATGTCAGATGGATCTTGACTCAAAGCAAAGAATACCAGACAGATGTTTACTTGTGTTTTATTGACTATGCAAAAGCATTCGATTTTGTGGATTATAACAAGTTATGGATAACATTGAGAAGAATAGGAATTCCAGAACCCTTACTTGTGCTCATGAAGAACTTATACATAGACCAGGAGGCTGTCATTTAAACAGAACACAGAGGCACTGCATGGTTTAAAATCAAGAAGAGAATGTGTCAAGCTTGTATCCTTTCACCATACTTATTCTGTATGAGAACCTGGACTACATGAAGAACGTGGCATCATGATTGGAGGAAGACTCATTAACAACTTACGTTATGCAGATGACACAACTTTATGAGAATGGCTTGAAACCCTCACTGATGAAGATTGAAGACTGCAATCTGCAGTATGGATTATTTCTCAATGTGAAGAAAACAAAAATGCTCACAACAGGACCTATAAGCAGCATCATGATAAATGGAGAAAACATTGAAGTTGTCAATGACTTCATATTACTTGGTTCTACAATCATCACCAATGGAAGCAGTACTCAAGATATCAGACATCATGTAGCATTGGGCAAATCTGCTGCAAAGGACCTCTTTTAAGTGCTGAAGAGCAAAGATGTTTCCCTGAAGAGGAAGGTGCACTTGACACAAGTCATGGTATTTTCAATTGCCTCATATGCATGTGAGAGCTAGACAATGAAAAAGGAAGATCGAAGAAGAGTTGATGCTTTTGAGTTTTGATGTTGGTGAAGAATGTTGAAAGTATGTTGGGGTGCTAAAAGAACAAACCATCTTTGAAGAAGTGTAGCTGGGTTGCTCCTTGGAAGCAAGAATGGCCAAACTTTGTCTCACCTACTTTGGTCATGTTGTAAAAGGGGACCATTCCCAGGAGAAGGATATCATGATAGGCACAGTGAAGGGACAACAAAAAAGGGGAAGACCCCCAATGAGATAGATTGACACAGTGGCTACAACAATGGGCTCCGGTATAGCAAAGATCGTGGAGCTGACTAAGGACCAGGCAGTGTTTCTACTGTACATGAGGTCGCTATGAGTTGGAGACAACTGTAAGGCACCTAACAACAGCAACAGCCTCAGTTTTAGGCAGGGTCTGTGATACTGGGTCTAGATACTGCGTGCTCTCTTTCAGTTTCTCTTCCCTCTCTCTCTGCTAGCCTTCTTCTAATGATCTGAGCCCACCAAATTCCACACCCCCACCCTACAGAAATAAAGAGTGCTATTTTTCTTTTTCCTTTCCCTAATTGTAATAGTTCATTACCTTTGTCCTTCCCCATTAGATTATGGCTTTTGTTGTTCTAGAAGATGCTCTGGCTGAAGATTTGTGCAATGGCTGCTCCTCTGTTCTTGGCCTGAACACTGAGGGAGGAATTAAGTCTCCGTTTC
>NW_006922203.1:526331-537415 GCF_000298275.1 Orycteropus afer afer
ACAAATATATATATATGATTCACATGGCATGTATAAATGCACTGCTTTCCAGTTGATTCTGAATCCTAGCAACACTTTATGTAAGAGTAGAACTTCTCTATCAGGTTTCCAAGTCTATCAATCTATTTGGAAGCAGATTGCCACATCTTTCTTCTGTGGAGCAGCTGGAGGGTTCAAACCACTGACCTCACAGTTAGCAGCCTAGCTCTTTATCCACTATGCCACTGGAGATCCCTCTGGTATATATAGTATATACAAATATATAATCATGCATATATATCAAAGGAATTGTAATCAGAGCAGCCTACTTGCTTGGTCAGTAAATTTTGCTCTCATAGTTATTTATAATGATCTGTGATAGAAGTGGAAGCTCTAGTGGCATAGTGCCTAAGACATTGGCCTTCTAACCAGAAGGTTAGTGGTTCAAACCACCAGTCACTCCTCAGAAGGAAGATTGGGCCATCTACTTCAGTAGTGATACTGCCTCAAAAACCAAGAAGGGGTTGCTATGAGTCAGGGTTTTTGTTTTTGGTGATAGAAGTAGTTAAGAAATGGAACAATGTGCTAGGGGAAGGGTGATAGAAACATGAAAATGACACAAACAAATAAAAAGATAGTACCACAATGATTAAATCAAAGTAGGACATTATAATAAAAATATTTGAAAATATAGAGATAAGTACCAAAAGATACAAATAATTTATTACAGTGTCCTTGAAAGGTGGGGAAAAATAGAGCAGAAGACTACTTAAATTTCTTAGGGGAGTTTTGATACTGTTTTTTTCTTCTGTTTTGTTGTTAATGAGCCCTGGTGACATAATGATTAAGTGCTCAACTGCTAACTGAAAAGTTGGCAGTTTGATCGCATCCAGTGGCTCCATAGTTGATCTGTTCCCATAAAAATTACAGCCAAACCCTATGGAACAATTCTACTATGTCACATGGGGTCCCTATGTATCGAAGGCATCTAACAATAACAGCAATATTTTTTTAAAGAAAGTAGGCTGGAGTGTTGCTTGCACAGAGTGGTATTACCCAGAATCCTCTTGAACAAAGTAATTAATGCCCAGCTACAGGAAGTGAGGACAGCTGACAGCCTAAAGCTGCCAACCTTTCAGGATTTTCCTCTCTGCAGAAGGCCACCTGGCTCAATGTTGTCTTTCCTGGTTCAGCCTGACTGGGCATGGTGGGGTGTAAGGGACTGCTATTTCTACCTGAAACAGGACAACTGTGATAAGTATTATGTTTTCCAAAAATCTCTGCTAGACTGACCAAAACTTTTGTGAACCTCTCCCCTCTGTTTAAACTTGCTTTCTTTCTTTTTTTTTCACTGGCTGTTGTTAGTTGCCATGTAGTCAGTTCCCATTCATGGCAATCCAGTATCTTCTTAAGCAGAACTGTACCCTGTAGGGTTTTCAAAGCTGTGATCTTTTGGAAGCAGATCTTCAACTGTATTCCAAGTTACCTCTGGGTGTGTTCAAACCACCCACCTTTCAGCGTGTAGCCCAGCACTTAAAGTACTGGACTTTAATATAATAAACATCTTATTCTGTTTACTTTTTTTCAGCTGCTTTTGAAGAACTGAACTGTGGCAGTTAGTACCTGAAGTGGTTTGAGAATGGGTGGTAAGATGGGGTTTTGGAGCTGGATCATTCATTGCCCAACTGGCTTGAGGACCTCATCACTGGTAGTAATGGAACACTTGTTGTTGTTAGGTGCCTTTGAGTCATCTTTGACTTGTAGTGACCCTAAGCACAGCAGAATGAAACACCGCCCGGTTCCACATCAGCTCCGTGATCCTTACTATACTTTGAGCCCATCGCTGCAGCCACCGTGTCAGTCCATCTTGTTGAGGGCCTTCCCCTCTTTTGTCGACCCTCCACCTTACCAAGCATGATATCTTTCTCTAGGGAATGGTCCCTTCTGACAACATGACCAAAGTAGGTGAGAAGAAGTCTGGACAGTCTCACTTCCAAGGAGCATTCTGGCTGCACTTCCTCCAGGACAGATCTGTTAGTTCTTTTAGCAGTCCATGCTACTTTCAGCATTCTTTGTCAGCACCACAACTTAAAAGCATAAATTCTTATCAGGTCTTCCTTATCCTTGACCAACTCTCACATGCATATGAGGTGATTGAAAATATCATGGCTGTGTCAGGTGCACCCTAGTCCTCAAGGAGACATCTTTGCTTTTCAGCACTTGAAAGAGGTCCTGACTGCTGCTTCCATTGGTGTGGATTGTAGAATAAAGCAGTGTGAAGTCTTTGATAAGCTCAATCTTTTCTCCATTTATTATGATACTGCTTATAGGTCCAGTTGTGAGGATTTTTGTTTTCTTTATATTGAGATGTAATCTATACTGCAGACTATATTCTTGAATTTTCATCAGTATGTGCTTCAAGTCATCCTCACTTATAGCAAGCAAAGTTGTGTCATTAGTGTATCACAGGTTGTTAATGATTTTTCCTCCAATCTTGATGCCACGTTCTTCATGTAGTTCAGCTTCTCAAGTTATTTGCTCAGCACATAGATTGAATAAATGTGGTGAAAGGAAACAAATCTGATGCACTCCCTTCTTGCCTTAAACCATGCAGTGTCCCCATGTTCAGTTCGAACAACACCTCCTGGTTTATGTACAGCTTCCTCATGAGTACAATTAAGTGTTCTCAAATTCCCATTCCTTTCAATGTTATCCACAATTTGTTATGATCCAAACAATAAAATGCTTTTGCATAGTCAATAAAACACAAGTAAACATCTTTCTGGAATCCTTTACTTTGAGCCAAGATGCATCTGACATCAGCAATGATATTCCATGTGCTCTTCTGAATCCGGCTTACCCTTCTGGAAGTTCTCTGTCAATATACTCCTGCAATGGCCACTCCTCTCTGGACACTGAGGGAGGAAGTCTCCATTTCAGTACCAAATTTTCCCTGTACATGACTGAAAGATTTCTGAGGAGAAGTACCATTGGATATAAACTCCCCTTTTGTTTCAGGCTCTCAGAGATTCCATATTCTCACACTAGCCTACACATGCCTTCATTCATATATATATGTGATTTACATGGCATATATCAGCCCACTGCTTTCCAGCTGATTCTGAATCATAGCAACCCTTTCCGTAAGAGTAGAACACTTAATATGTACCACAATGTTAAGCACTTAACAGATGATCTAATTGAATTTGTCGACCAATCTTATAACATGACTATCATTTTTACTCCCATTCTGCTTGTACAGAAACTCCAAGTTTTTAAGATCTCCCTCACAAGTCATACATTTAGTAATAAGTGGAGACAGCATTCAAACCATAGAAGTTTAGTCTGTTCAGAGCCAGTACTTTTGAACAACTATTCTGTAAAAGTGGAAGACATATAAACACTGGTGCTCATAATAGACAAACAGAGAAAACATCAAATTGCTTCCATAAATAAAAATATTTTGTAACTAAGGCAAGAAATATATTTTAAAAATAAATTTATTACCAATGACATTTTATATTTGTTATGTGACGTGGAGTCGGACCCGACTCATAGTGACCCCTCCTTCGGTTTCCCAGGCAGTATCGCTACGGAAGTAGATTGCCCCATCTTCCTTCTGAGGAGTGGCTGGTGGGTTTGAACCACCAGCCTTCTGGTTAGCAGTCAAGTGCCTTAGCCACTATGCTACCAGAGCTCCCTTTTATATTTTTATATTTAGGTAATGTAAATTAAAATATAAATATATGACAATTATATATCATATTTATGTAAATCAAAGTATATGTATCATTATATACTATATTTATTTGCAATGGTATTTTCTTATGGAATCTTTCATGGCTTATTAAAACAACACTAAGATTGACATCTGTATTTTTAATACATGGTTAATTTTGCTTCAATACAATCAATGTGCAGATTGTAACTTTGACTTTCCAAATGACATTGTGTGATATTTTCAATTATGAGCATAGTCTACTTCCTGAGGTTTCTAGTTAATATAAAAGGATATGTCACAGTTAGAAATAGTCACTCATCAAGACTCATGGTGTGAAGTGGATTCTATGAATCCCTGCCAGATGGAATTATTTGTATTGATGAATGATCTCAATTTCTATACAAGTAATTTAACACAACACATTCTCAGATGTGAATGAATTTTTCATCATATAGCAGGTAATTAATTGTATCTATTAAAGAAAAAACTTGTGAAGGCATTTGTCTATTATAAAATATGTAATTGTGCTAAAATATTTAATCTACCAAAAACAAAATGTTCACTAGATGAGAAAGGAAAAAAGTTGAAACATTTGAATATTACTATGGTATACTGTATTTTCACACAAATAATGTAGGTATCAAATGGTTTTTGCAAGTCATGCAACCCTCTCACTCATTTCCTATGTGTGCTATGTACATTATTTGTGAAAAAATACAGAATATATATGATATATTTTTATCCATAAAGGAACTTTATTTTGTTTAGATAACTAGAATATGTTTAGGAGCTCTGAAGCATAGTGCCTAAGGCACTTGACTGTTTACCAGAAGACTGGTCATTCAAACCCACCAGCCACTCCTTGGAAGGAAGGTTGGGCAATCTACTTCTGTAGCGATACCGCCTTGGCAACCCAAGAAGGGGTCCCTATGAGTCAGGTCCGACTCAACGGCACATAACAAAAACAACAACAGAATATAATTGATGGCAATAATTTATTGAGGATACACAAAACATGAACAGTTCATAATTTGCTCTCTTTCTACCCCTATATCAAAGATTTTAAGGCTGAAATATTAATTGAGTTTTTATTTTCCAATCTCTGCATCAATTGCAGAAAGACACTAATACCCATGTTTGTAAGAGTATAGTCTAAGAGAAGTCACATAATACATAAAAGTGACTAGTCTGTAAGGCAGAAAGATGTATCAGAGGATATTATAGGGATAAATAGGAAAAAAATCACTTTCAAGGAATTTCATATGGGTAGGGCAGAGAATACTAATACTAGTTATGTGAACAGTGGTTTTTTAATTTCTTTTGTTTTCTTTTAAGTTTTACTTTTCCAAAATTAAGTATATATGTTATATAATTTTAAGAAAAATATTGTGTAGCAGTTAATGGAGACTATGACAGATTTGACTTTTTCAATTTGAATTTACAAGCTAGCATTGCTTCCTAAACCTTAATTTCTTTGCTTTTTTTAAAGAAGTTATTAAAATAATAATTAACTAATTATTTTTCCTGACACTTAACAGTGCCTATGATGTGCATGGAATGGTTCTTTCATTTTCAATATTTAGCAAAGGATAGGTACTAAAACCACAAAAAATGTTTGACTAAGTGAATAAATGCATAAATGTGAAATCAATGAATGGATAATTGGTCAGAGATAATGTGACCTTTAAGGAAGCTTTCAACAAAGAAAAGATGATATTTGCCTTTGTTATCTATTGTGTTGTAACAAATACCAAATGGATGGCATTAATGAACAAAAATCTGTACTCTCACAATTTAGGAGGTTAAAAGTTCAAATTTACGGTGCCACCTATAGGGGAAGGTTTTCTCTCTGTCAGCTCTGGGCTAAGTTTTGACTCATTTCAACATTTGTGGGCCTCGTGTTCCTTGGAGATCATGTGCCTTTATCTTCCACTGGGTCTAGGAACTTCTCATTGCAGGAACCCTGGATAAAAGGGTACAAAAGACATTTTTCGGGACTGTCTTTCGGGAGGTAGTAGGTGCCTCAATTGTTTAATCAATTTTATATCTTGAAAGAGGTGACCCAAAATACAACCTAATCCTGTAGATTGCATCCTACTTCATTGACATCAAAGAGATGAGGATTTATAACAGACTATAATTAGATCACAAAATGGAGAATAATTATATAATATTGAGAATCATAGCCCAGCCAAGTTGACATATACTTTTGGAGCACACAATTCAATCCATAACAATATTGCTGTCCATAATACTATTTTGAGTATGCTATTTGAAAGTGAGGTCCAATAGTATTACGCTCTGTCCAGTCCTGGAAAGTTCTGAAGGGGCAACTTATCGCTATTATTTCATTCAAGAAAATGTTTCCTTCCTTACCCAAGTACTTCTTCAGGGTACTGTTCATTAAAATTGTGTGTTTACAAGAGCTAAGAAAAAAGTGCAGAAAGTTACAGTTTGTTGGATATTGGTATACATTAGAAGGTAGTGGTCAGAGAAATTCAGAAAAAAAAAATTCGTAGAGTGAAAATATTTCAAAAGACACGATAGACAGTTAATATTGATTGTTGGAATACAAAGAAGTCTCTGCACTTCAAAAATACATAAAAGAGAAAATATTGAATTTGTTTCTGATCAGATTAAACCAGAATATAAGAAGGAACAGTTATTAAACTTTAAAAAATCATTCTATATCCTTCATCTTTTCTTTGAACCACCAGCTTTCTGGTTAGCAGTCAAATGCCTTGGGCACTAGGCCACCAGAGTAAGCATTTAAAGTGGTGCATTTTTCTATAAGCACTATTCTAGCTTCACACTATGAATATAATGTGCTTCTAAAATTTTCATTCAGTTTAATATTTTCTAATTTTCCTTTATACTATTTTAAAATTTAGAATTAAGTTGCAAAATTTGACAATATCTGGAGCATTTATTTTAACAACTTCTAATTTAATTTGTTCTGGTGACAGAAGAACATAGTTTCCATGGTTAGAATTCTTTTAAATTAACATAAATTTCTTCATGGCTAACTCTTATTATTCCTTTAAGGTCTGCATTTAAATTCACAACAATCTTATGAGATCAGTAAATTTATTACACTAATTTTACATATAGATAGAAGAAGACAACATACCTTGACCAAGTTTTCCTAGCTACTATGGTCTTGTTCTATGTGTTCAAACTCAAAACCACTGTCATAGAAAGGCTTTATTTACCTGCCATTACTTTTGCATCAATACAGAGTTTTAAACTAAAGGTGTCAGAAAAGGGATGGCATGACATCCTTGCCAAAGGATGTCTACCATACTAAAGTATTGGCTTTTTAAAGTACTGGCTAAAGTACTAAAGAATTCAAGAGAAGGAAATGTGTGTTTGTATGTCTGATTTGTAGCATGGACCTTTTGAAAAACAAATTTTCCTGTTCCTAATTATGAATATTTTAAGCATGTTCAATGTTTCATAAAACACATGGAAGTGGTCCAATCTACTGGCAGAAATGATTGAAAGTTAGTGTGTCAAAAAGATAAGGTAGGGTATCAGTGATACATGAAATATCTTTCTCATATATTTTGTCCCAGGAAATGAAGGTTCACTACTTATGTGCTCATCAGCCAAAGCAATTTGTATCAGACAGTTAAATATTTAGTTCATAAGAGTTTGTATCATTGGCACAGTCAGAGTCTGTAAGAACTGGAAGGAACTTCGAGTTCATCTCCTTGAACAAAAAGATAGGTGACAGGTTAAATGACTTATACAGTCCAACAAGTAAGCTGTTGACCCAGCATTAGAAACTGAGAGTATATGACAAAACATTATTGTATTGCTTAGTGTTTGGAGACAGTGTAGTTGGTGCAGAATTGGCTCACACCCAGCTTCCCTCCTCCTCCCTGCCACTGGCAGCCGCTATTTCGATATATCCGTCATTTCTGCACATCCTTCATTTGGGAAGACTCCATATCATCACTGATAAGAAATAATTGTCACTCTCAGGAGAAACACAAGGGAATGAACAGGGCTGGTATTCTTGCACTCTAAAGAATGTTTTCCCTAAATCAGGGTTAAGTCACATTGATTCACAGGCAGGAGCTTCAATCTGATATTGCTATTGATTGCTGTGCACTTTCCGGTGCTTTAGTAAAGGATTTCAATTTCCAGAATCGTTGCTCCACTTTTCACAAGTTGAAGACTTACTCCAGGTAGCAAAATAAAAATGAGTACAAGGCCTTTCCTCATTTCAATCCCTGATGTGATCCTTTATCCACTACTTTGCTTTCCTAAATATCCAGCTTCATCACACCATTTCAATTGGGCAAGGAGTCCTGCTGACACAGTCTCCCTCCATCCTTCAAACCTGCGAGCATTGCAGCTCTCCTCTGTGTCCTTGCATCTCTAATGTATCATGAAGTTTTATTTTAATGTATTTTTATTTCGTGCAAGTATATGGATTCTAAGAAAGATGATATATATTACATTTTACTATATAAGCTATTACTTATTGAATAAACAGAAAATATGTGCAAATAAGCTATTCAGAGGTTACAATTATTTAAAAAAAAAAGTCCAGTTGATTCTGATTTATAGTGATTCCCATTGGGTTTCCAAGGCTTTAAATCTTTTTCTTTTTTTAAGATTTGAGTGACAGTTTACAGACCAAACTCATTTCCCATATAGTACTTTATACACATTTTATTTCATGACATTGATTGTAATCCCCATAATATAAAATCTCTCTTCCCACTACCTCCCAGTGGTTACCATTTCCCTGTGTCATTCTTTTCTATGCATTCCTGCCCTCCGAAAAAGCCATGAATTTTTATGGAAGCAGATTTCCTCATCTTTCTTCCATGGAGAAGTTGGTGGGTTTGAACCACTGCCCTTTTGGTTGGTAGCCAAATGCCTTAAACACTACACTACCAGAGCACTTTACAATGATAAAATATGCTTGTAATTCATAGTGGTATTACACATTAGTTTCTAGTTAAAGCACCTAGTTGAGATTGTGATGTTTCAATTAAAATGATGAAATTCTATTTCTGGTATGCTCAGTCTGATAACCAAACATTTATTTAGTCCCTGGTGGTGCACTGGTTAAGCACTCAGCTGTTAACCTAAAGATTGTCAATTTGAACTCACCTGGTGGATCCCTGGGAAAAAGACCTGCCAGTCTGCTCTCATAAGGATTACAGACTATGAGACCCTATGGGGCAGTTTTACTTTCCTAAGGATTGCTATAAGGAGCTCTGGTGTGTGGTGGTGAAGTCATTTGGCTGCTAACCAAAAGGTCAGTGGTTCAAACTCACCAACTGCTCTGCAAAAGGAAGATGAGGCAGTCTGCTTCTTTAAATATTTATTGCCTTGGAAATTAAATGGGGGTCACTATCAGTCAGAATCTACTCAATCGCTGTGAATTCTTTCATTTATTTATTTAGGTTTTGGTGGGATCATTATAGGGTCACTATGAATAGGAATCCATTCACAACACCCAACAAAAGTATAAGCATGGTAACTAGTTAATTTATTTTACAGTTCTTCCTCAAATCTCCTTTGAATTGAATTATCAGATTTATGGAATAAAATACAGAACACTGTGATAGTTAAGATTGTGTGTCAACTTGACTGGGCCTGGTTAAGTGGCTGGGCAGCTGGACATAGTATTCCTCATGATGAGGCTGGTAATCAACTCCATGATTGTGAGCAGCTGAGTAGCTGCCTTAGGAATGTGGTCTTCTTCCTTTATATAAGGAGAATCCTTGAGAATGGTCTCTAGTTTTTTGGCACACTTGAACCCTGCATGTAGCCAGCTTACTGTTCAATAGCCTGCCATGCCCTGCTGATCTTGGGGCTTTACCTGGACTTGAATTAGTGACCTTTCATGTTGTTTGGTAACAGTGGGATTGTGCCTTTTTACTTGTCAACTTTGGGCTGTTTTCTATTTTGTCAGCCTCAGCAGCCAGCAGCTGTCTGAGTAAAGAAAACATCCAGCTTCAGTGGGCTGGGAGCAGGAGGCAGAGCTGAAGCCAAAAGCTGAGAGGCTGTCACCCAGCCCCTAGAGCATGGCACTTTGAACCTGGATTTAAAGCCTCCAAAATTGTAATAGAATAAGCTCCCATTTGTTCAAGCTATCCCATTTGTGGTATACTCCTGTCAGAGTGGCACTAGGTAACCAAAACAAACCCCCAGTTAGATTTTAATGCTATATAAAGACCAATTACTTGTAGTATAAGTATTTTCGAAATACCGTATGTAACATTTGTTGTTGCTGTTAGATGCTGTCAAATAGGCTCTGACTCATCATAATTTTATGTATAACAGAGTCAAGCATTGCCCTGTCCTGTATGGGGTATGATGTTGTTGTTGTTGTTGATACATGCCGTCAATTAGGATCCAACTCATAGCAATCCCTCCTTGGGTTTCTGAGGCAGTATCACTATGGAAGTAGGTTCCCCAACCTTCCTTCCAAGGAGTGGCTGGTGGGGTTGAACCACCAGCCTTCTGGTTTGCAGTCAAGTGCCTTAGGCACTATGCCACCAGAACCCCCTTTTATGGGGTATACTCATATTACACACACACACACACACACACACACATATATATATGCTTTATCTTAAATTCAGATTTAACTGAGAGTCTTGTGTTTTATTTCTGACAATTCTATCTTCCAGATAAATAATGAGAGAATGAATATGCCTTATATGAAGCGATCTTTACTTTCCTTTCCATCTTATCAACATCTGAAATAATAGTTTCTCTAAATTAATCTTTAAGACTGAATTAAATTAATTTCAAAATATAATTTTTGTTGTTGGTTTTTGAAATCAATCTTATGCTTATTTTTCTGCATATATTTCTCAATAGTGACAACTGATTTAATTTGATAGTTAGAGTGCATTGAGTTCATTGCTCATCTTTATCAGATCCAGAAACCAGAGTGGTATTACTATCCCCTATAACACAAATCACCATATTTAAATTTTTTAGTCTGAGTATTTTACATAAGTGGAGGTTTGATATTTTTGGACTTCAAATCTAAGTTGTTGACTACTTAGCAGGACCACCAAATTAAATTTCCATAACAAGTAGGAAAGATTATCTCTGGTCATTTATAATATCTACTAGAAATATTCTGTTGGATTTGAGAGGATACAATCATTCTGAAATTATTCAGGGACACTGTTGTAAAAAAGCCTTGAAGTTTGCAGTTGCTAGGCTACTGAGTAGAAAAGAAGTATGAATAGCACTTTTCTGCACATGTAAGAGAGAAATAGAGTAATCAAATAGACTTTAAGACAGGAGGATAAAGACCTTAATTTGACAACAAATTCTAGCATTAATAATTATTTTTATGAATTAAGGAAAAGAGATGCCTATGAAAGGTGTTTTTTTTTTT
>NW_006922203.1:555765-557056 GCF_000298275.1 Orycteropus afer afer
TGGATCGAGATTCTGTTGTGCTGCCGACCACTGTCCATGAGCAAACAAACCATTATTCCTTGGAGTCAACAGCCAGTATGCTGCCTGCCAACCTTGAACTTCTCAGCCCCTGCTGCAGCTGCACAAGTTTGGAAAAGCCTCCAGCTTGACTTTTGATCCAAGAACTTGGGACTTGCCAGTTTCTATAAATGTATGAGCCATTTTCCTAAGATAAATTTCTCTTTCTCTCTATATATAAGCTTTACTGGTTTTGTTTCTCTAGAGAACCCAGTCTAACAAATTTGGTACTGAGAGTAGGGTCTAGAGAGACAAAATAATAAGGAAGAGCTTCCTAAATTGGTTCTCCAATTTGATGAATTGTAAAGACACTAGTGACCCTGCCTCTGTTAGTAAAGAGGGCCCTGCTAATCCATGGCATGAGGTGGCAACATTAATATGCAAAAGAGCATCACCAATAGATCAAGTACTTGTGAGAAGTAAGGTTCTGGGTGATAGTATATTTAATACTTTTCTACAATTTTGTCAGCATGCGGAATATAAGAAAACTGGTTGGTTGGTCCTATTTACACTAGACAAGTTGGTGAAAGAGTGAGATGAGCTCAAGGCTCCTGAGTCACAGCTTAAGCACCACATAAAAGACCTCAATTTTTCCAGTTGTGCTCTGAAAGAAAGCCTTATTTCTTCTAGTAACAGAGCTGATATTGCCGAAAACCAAACCCAGAGTTTTGTTGTAAGCATGGCTGAATTACAATGCCAATTAAATTTTCAACCCAGAATGGTGTCTGAAGTTAAAGTGAGGGCATTGATTGGGAAAAAAAAATGTTCCCCATCATCCTGAAGCAGCTGGCTTGATAGAACAATGGAATGGCTTACTGAAAACACAATTATGGCAGCAGCTAACTGGCAATACCTTGAAGGATTGGGGAAATGTTCTCCAGGAGGCTGTATATGCTCTAAACGACTGTCCAATATACAGTGCTGTTTTTCTAATAGCCAGGATTCATGGGTCCAGGAATCAAAGGGTGGAAAAAGAAGTGGTACCATTCACTATGACCCCTAATGACCCACTCAAAAAATTTTGATCCTGTCCCTGCTACCCTAAGCTCTGCAGGTCTGGATTTCTTAGTCCCAAAAGGAGGAACACAATACTAGAGACACAATACTGATTACATTGAGCTGGAAATTAAGAATGTCACCTGGCCTGTTTGGTCTCCTCATGCCTCTGAATGAATAGACAAAGAAGGGCATTCTGTACTATCTGGTGTGATAGATCCTGATTACCAAGGGGAAA
>NW_006922203.1:557196-558728 GCF_000298275.1 Orycteropus afer afer
TGCTTGCTTAGGACAAAGGTAACACAGAATGGGTCATGAAA
Organism: Orycteropus afer afer; assembly: GCF_000298275.1. NCBI lineage: Eukaryota > Metazoa > Chordata > Mammalia > Tubulidentata > Orycteropodidae > Orycteropus > Orycteropus afer. The sequence goes on from NW_006922203.1 coordinate 557,238, forward strand.
GAAGGTAGTTCTGCATATTAGCTATGACCACGTGACCAGTTTCAGAAATGAGGACTGTGATTGTTATATTTCTTCATTATATATGTGCATCAAATATTTTTGTTTCCCTGTTATGAACTATGAAATGTAAATAAGGTTAATGTGTTTTGGTTGTATGTGTGTTAACGTATCATGTTAGGTGCAAATATGACTTTATAATTGTCCTTATTTAGAGATTATATATGATTAAAAGATGTGTACAACTGCCAAGTTGACAATGGGTGGACTGTGATAGTTGGAACAGTGTGTCAACTTGGCCGGACCCCAATTCTGTGTAGTTTAAGCCATTGCGATGTGTGTTGTTCCCATGATGGGATCAGATGTATATATTTTGAGCAGCCAATCCATTGAAAGGGAGTTTCCCTGGGGTGTGGCCTGTTTCCAATATATTTATGGACATCCTGGGAAAAGAGACACTCTTCTGTGGATTGAGATTCTGTTGTGCTGCCTATTTCTATCCATGAGTGAACTATCTACCATTCAGCCTGGAGATGTGGATTTGTCATCCAGTGGAGTTAACAGCCCTTATACTGCCTGTCAACCTTAAGCTCATCAGCCCCTGCAGCTGCACAAGTTGGGAAAAGCCTCCAGCTTGACAGTTGATCCAAGAACTTGGGACTTGCCAGTTTCTATAAATATGTGAGCCGTTTTCCTAAGATAAATTTCTCTTTCTCTATATATACAAGCTTTACTGGTTTGTTTCTCTAGAGAACCAAGTCTAACACAGACATAGTTGCTGTCTTCCAGCCAATTAGGCAAGAACAACCATTGAAAAGCCATCAAAGGAGTAAAAGCAAGAGGACCAAACAGATACACCACATAAACACACAGGAATAATCACCAAAAAGAGAAAAAAAAGAATGAAAGAAAAAGAGGAAAAGCAATAAATCAGGGAAAATATTTAAAGAAATACTTTGAAAAGCCAAAAGAGATATGAATAGAAAAAGGAGAAAAAGAAAAATCCCACAGTGTCTTGGGAGGAGGAAAAGAGAAAAAAGGTAGAGAGGGAGAATGAAGAAAAAAATAGGAAAAAATGTAAAAAAAGAAAAACAAGGAATGTGGTGATCTGCAAGAAAGGAAAAAAAAAAAAAGAAAAAAACAATGGGAACCAGGAAATGAGAAGAGAGAAAAAGCCAAAAAGTAGAACTTGGGAAGAGAAGAGAAAAAAAATAAATAAATAAAAGCATGAATAAAAGAATAGTTTTAAAACAGACAAAAACAAATAAACTGAAAAAATAAAATAAAATAAAATCTGAGTGAGGCAGGCTAAGGCTGTCATGCTTCACACAGATTAGGATGGAATCCCTGCTGGCACAGAAGGTTGGTGGGAGTATGGGATAGCCTCACCTCTGTTCACCAAGAAGGCATGAGCTATAAGAGTAACAAGGGAAGTATCATACCTTTCAAGTCCTCCGTGTCCAGTATGTTCTCGCTGTTTCTGGCAAGTGGAGC
>NW_006922203.1:559827-562395 GCF_000298275.1 Orycteropus afer afer
AAAAGGAAAAAAAAAAAAAAAAAACACTGATGTCAGAAGACTTTCTGAAACATGCTCTTAAACACAGACAAGCTAAAGCAAACAGAGGAAATGATGAAGTAGAAGAACTGAACAGGACATTTCAAAGAGTTCCTCAAGAAGACAAAATAAAGTATTGTGATGAAATATGTAAAGAACTGGACTTACACAACCAAAGGGAGCACCACCCTGTATTCTTCACGCTGAAATAACTGAAAAAAATTCAAGCCTTAAGTTGCAGTATTGAAGGATTCTTGGGCAAAATCCACTGCTCATCTGTCAGTTTGTTGTGCTGTGATGGCTTGCATGTTGCTGTGAGACATAAGGCTATGCCACCAGTATTTCAAATACCAATAGTCTTACTCACGGTAGACAAGTTTCAACAGAGTTTCCAGACTAAGACAGACTGGGAAGAAGGACGGGGCCATGAGCCTTTGAAAAAACTTATAAATACTATTGAAACACTTTCTTATATATTACTGGAAAATTTTGTGATGAGAAGAGAAACACTGTCTGATATAGTGCCAAAAGATGAGTCCCACAGTTTAGAAAGCCCTCAAAATATAGCTGGGGAAGAGCTACCTCCTCAAAGTAGAGTCAATCTTAAAGACATGGATGAAACAAAGCTTTCAGGACCTTCATTTGCTGATGGGGCACTATTAAAAATGGGAAGAAACAGTTGCAAACATCATTAATAATCAAAACATGAAATGAATGAAGTATGAGTCTAGGAAAATTAGAAATTGTCAAAAATGATATGGAACATATAAAGATTGATATCTTAGGCATTAGTGAGCTGAAATGGAATAGTATTGGCCTTTTTGAATCAGACAATCATACGGTCCACTATGCCAGGAATGAAAAACTGAAGAGGAATGGCATTACATTCATCATAAAAAAAGAATGCTTCAAGATCTATCCTGAAGTACAATGCTGTCAGTTACAGGATAATATCTATATGCCTATGAGGAAAACCAGTCAAAACAACTGTTACACACCAACCACCAAAGAAAAGATGAAGAAATTGTAGATTTGTACCAATATCTTAAGTCTGAAATTGACCAAACATGCAATCAAGATGTATTAATAATCACTGGTGGTTGTAATGCAGGAGCTTTGGTTTGGGTTGTAATGCAAAAGGTGGAGACAAAGAAGAACATTGGCAGTTGGAAAATATTGCTTTTTAAGAACAATGGCTTACTCATTGCAAATACCTGTTTTTCAATGACATAAGTGGGAAGTATAAACGTGGACCTCACCAGATAGAATACACAGAAATCAAATTGACTGCATCTGTGGAAAGAGTCTACGGAAAAGTTCAATATTATCAGTCAAACCAATACCAGGAGCTGACTGGAAAAGACCATCAATTGCTCAAATGCAAGTTCCAGTTGAAGCTGAGGAAAATTAAAACAAGTTTACAAGAGCCAAAATACAACTCGAGTACCTCCCACCTTAACTTAGAGACCATCTGAAGAATAGATTTGACTCATTGAACACCAATGACCGAAGACCTGACAAGTTGTGGGCTGAAATCAAGAACATCATAAATGAAGAAAGCAAAAGATTATTAAAAAGACAGAAAAGGAAGAAAAGACAAAAAAAGGATGTCAGAAAAGAAACTGAAATTTGCCCTTGAATGGAGAGTAGCTAAAGAGAAAGGAAGAAATGTTGAAATAGAGCTGAACAGAAGATTTCAAAGGGCAATTCCAGAAGACAAGGTAAAGTATTATTATGAAATGTGTAGATATCTGAAATTAGAAAACCAACAGAGAAAAACGGGTTCAGCATTCACAAGTTGAAACAAGTGAAGATAAATTCAAACCTCAAATTTCAATATTGACAAACTCTATGGGCAAAATATTGAACAATGCAAGAAGAGGAAAAAGCAGTTGGAAGGAATACACAGAGTCACTGTACCATAAAGAATTTGGTGAAGTTCAACCATTTCAGGAGATAGCATAAGATCAAGTACCAATGACACTGAAGGAAGAAGTTGAAGGGTCACTGAAGAAATTTGAGAAAAAGAAGGCCCCAGGAATCAATGGAATACCCATTGAGATGTTTCAACAAATGGATGCATTACTAAAGGCACTTATTCACTTATGCCAGGAAATTTGGAAGACAACTACCTGGCCAACTGATTGGAAGATATTGATATTGTGCCCATTCCAAACAAAGGCGATCCAATAGAATGCAAATTATCAAAAAAAATCATTAATATCACACACAAATAAAATTTCACTGAAGATAATTCAAAAATGGTTGCAGTAGTATATTTGACAGGGAATTTCCAGATATGCAAGCAGGATTCAGAAGAGGACCTGGAATGCAGTATATCATTGCTGATGTCAGATGGATCTTAGCTGAAAGAAAAGAATACAAGAAAGATGTTTACTTGTGTTTTATTGACTAAGCAAACACATTCAACTGAGTGGATCATAACAAATTATAGCTAACATTGCACAGAATGGGAATTCCAGAATACTTAATTGTGCTCATGAGGAATCTGTACATAGACCAAGAGTCAGTCATTCAAACAAAACAAGG
>NW_006922203.1:562925-565743 GCF_000298275.1 Orycteropus afer afer
ATAAAATCTGGACAGTGAATAAGGAGCACTGAAGAAGAATTGATGCTTTTGAATTGTGGTGTTTGCAAAAAGTACTGAAAATACCATGGACTGCCAAAATGAATAAATCTGTCCTGGAAGAAGCATAGCCAGAATGCTACTTAGAAACCAGAATGTCCAGCCTTCATCCCACCAACTTTGGTCATGTTGTCAGAAAGGCCCAAACCCTGTAGAAGGATATCCTGCTTGGTAAAGTTTAGGGTTGCAGAAAAAGGGAAAGAACTTCAAAGAGATAGATTGACACAGTGGCTTCACCATGTGCTCAAGCATAGCAGGAATTATGAAGATGGAGCAGGACTGGGCAATGTTCCATTCTGCTATGCATAGGGTTGCTATGAGTCAGAATAACAACATCGACAACATGGGCAAAATATTGAGCAATGAAGGAAGCATCGAAAGAAGATGGAAGAAATTCATAGAGTCACTGTACCAAAAAGAATTGGACGTCATTCAGTCATCTCAGGAAGCATATCACCAACAACTGATGGTACTGAAGGAAGTAGTCAAAGCGTAATGGCAAAAAAACAAGCCTCCAGGAAGTTACGGAATATCCATTGAGATGTTTCAACAAACGGATGCAATGCTGGAGGTGCTCACTCATGTATGCCAAGAAATTTGGCAGATAGCTACCTGGCCAACCAGTTGGAAAAGATTTATATCTGTGCTCATTGCAAAGAAAGATGCAATCAACAGATTGTTGAAATTTCTGAACAATATTACTAATATCACACGTAACTAAAATGTTGCTTAAGATAATTAGAAAACAGTAGCACTAGAACATAGAGAGGGAACTGCTAAAAATCAAGCCAGATTCAGAAAAAGATGTGAAATGTAGGATATCATTGCTGATGTCAGATAGATTTTGGTTGAAAGCACAGGAATGAGATATGTGTTTACCTGTATTTTATTGATTATCCAAAGGGATTAAATGTGTGGTCATAACAAAATATGGATACTAATGGGAAGAATGAGAATTCCAGAATATTTCATTGCAGTCCTGGGGAACCTGTACACAAATCATGAGGCAGTATTTCAAAGACTCCAGGGGGATACCATGTCTTTTTAAATCAGAAAATATGTGTGTCAAGGTTGTATTCTTTCACCAAACTTCTCAATTTGTATGCTGACCAAATAATCTGAGAATTCGGACTATCTGAAGAAGAAAGGACCATCAGGACTGTAAGAAGACTCATTAACAACCTGAAATATGCAGATGACACAACCTTGCTTGCTGAGAGTGAATAGGACTTGAAGAACTTCCTTATGAAGATCGAAGATTGCCATTTTTGATGGCTTACACTTCAACTTAAAGAAAACAAAAGTCCTCAAGAATGGACCGATAAATAATATCACAATAAACAGAAAAAAGATTGAACTTGCCAAAGATTTCATTTTACTCGGATCCACAGTCAATGCTCATGGAAGCAGCAGTCAATAAATTAAATGACATATTGCATTGGGCAAATATGCTGCAAGAGACCTCTTTAAAGTGTTTAAGAGAAAAGATGTCAATTACGTCAATTTGAGGACTTGGTCAGGCACCTGACCCAAGCCATGGTATTTTCCATGCCCTCTATGCATGTGAAAGCTGAACAATGAATAAGGAAGATGGAAGAAATATTGGACATTTGAATTATGGTGTTGGAGCAGAATATTAAATATACTATGAACTGCTAAAAGAATGAACAAATCTGTGTTGTAAGAAGTACAGCTGGAATGCTCCTTAAAACAAGGATGGAGAGATTTCATCTCATGTACTTTGCACATGTTATCACAAGGGACTTGTCCCTGGAAAAGTGCATCATACTTGCTAAAGTAGAGGGTCAGTGAAAAGGAAGAATACGCTCTACGAGATGGATGATGGGCTCAAGCACAGCAACAATTTTGAGGATGGTGTGGAACCAGGTACTGTTTCATTCTATTGTACATAGAGTTGCTATGAGTCAGAACCCAACTGATGACATTTGATCCTTGCTTAATAAATCATTCCTTGATAAAGGTCACAAGTATAGTGTACTTTATATTCTTGTATATTGTTAAAGTTTTATTTATTTTTTTTTTGCATTTTCATCTTTAATGTATATGATGAGGATTTTTAAAATAAAATGAAGAATATAATTTTTTTCCAGATGGTATCCAGTTTTACAAGCACCATTTACTAAGGAGTATATCCATCTTCTATTGATTTTCAATAAAATCCCAATGTCATATCATGGTAAGTGCTTACCCCAAAGAAAGAGGTGCATTCTTTTGCTGACCAGATTTATTCTTCACCTATTAGAGTACATGGTTTGTATCATATTGATTATCTGCCTGGATTTAAATATACTTTGATATTTAATATGTGTTAAGTTTTTTAAACTGCTTCACCTTTGCTAGAAATAATATTTATTCTCTAAATATTGAATACTTGATTTTATATATCCTTTAGATGAAATATCCATTAGATTAAAAATGTTTAATAATCTCCTCCACACAAGCAAAAATTTATAAATATTATTATATTATTGTTTATATTTCCTCTATTTGACTGCTAACCAGAAGGCAGGTGGTTCAAACCACCAGCCACTCCTTGGAAGGAAGGTTGGGCAATCTACTTCCCTAGTTATCACCCCAGAAACCCAAGGAGGAGTCACTATGAGTCAGGTCAGACTTGACAGCACATAACAACAACAACATTGTTTTTTGTCTGTAGAGATACCACCTCGGAAGCCCAAAGGGGAGAGGGGTTGCTGTGAGTTGAGTCGACTTGACGGCAGTGAGTTTGGTTTTTTTTTTT
>NW_006922203.1:569588-570251 GCF_000298275.1 Orycteropus afer afer
TAGCAGTCCATGGCACATTCAATATTCTTCACCAACACCACAATTCAAATCCATTAATTCTTCTTAGGTCTTCTTTGTTAATTGTTCAGCTCAGTATGAGACTATTGAAAATATCATGGCTTGAGTCAGGAGCACCTTAATCTTCAAAGTGACATCTTTGTTCATTAACATTTTGAGGTCATTTGTAGCAGATTTGCCCAATGCAATATACATCATTTGTGTTCCTCATAGTTTTGTCTATCTATATATCAACTTATATATTTTAAATTTAAGATACATATTTAAATAAGAAATATTGTATCATAAACAAGAACAGAAAATCTGTGTCCTGTGGACTCAGTACAGATGACCTTCAACCATCTACTGGGTATCTAATCTGTAGAGTTGTAGCTCTGATGGTGTATGTAAGCTCTCCCCATACAATCACAGGGACCCCAGTGCTCCCCAGCCAGCTCAGTCCTATCTTGGAGTATGCCAAAAGGTGAGATATTAAAGTAGTGGACAGGAAGATGGGACATAGAGCCATGTGCATATAGACAAGGGCACAAGTATGTTAACTACCTGTTAAGGTTGTGGATTAAGAGAAAATAAACTATGTCCTTGAGTGGAAGATTCCCAACCTTATCGCTTTCTCTTATCTAAAATAATAGTGCCTGTTGTTCA
>NW_006922203.1:571306-573312 GCF_000298275.1 Orycteropus afer afer
TGTTGTTGTTATGTGCTGTTGAGTCAGACCCGACTCATAGCGACCCCTCCTTGGGTTTCCGAGGCAGTATCATTATGGAAGTAGATTGCCCCATCTTCCTTCTGAGGAGTGGGTGGTGGGTTTGAACCATTAGCCTTCTGGTTAGCAGTCAAGTGACTTAGGCACTATGCTACCAGAGCTCCCATAGGGAAGAAGAAAAAAAAAAGAAAACAACTTAATGCCCTCCAATTGATCCTTACTCATAGACGCCCCTCTGTGGGTTTCTGAGGCATTATCTCTGTGGAAGTAGATTGCCCAATCTTCCTTCTGAGGAGTAACTGGTGTGTTTGAACCATCACCCTTCTAGTTAGCAGTCAAATGCCTTAGGCACTAGGGAATATTCTCTCCAGTTCCTTTGTGGGCAATGCATTCTCCCTGTATGTCTATCAATTTTTCCCCAAGGTATGAAGGACTTACTGGATGTGTGTCTCAGGAAGAAGAATTAAAAGGCCTTAGTTATTTCCCTCTTTCTTATCTCCTTGCCACGAACACACACACAAAATTCATTTTAGTTTGCTTTCTTGACGTGTCATTATATCACAGTGCCAATCTCTGATCTCTGTGGGAAGCCTACAGTTTAGCTGTTAGAGACGCCAATACCTAGACAGGTAAATCTGTCAAACTGGTAGACAGCAGTAGCAAGGCCATTTGGCTTCAGCTCAAAGTCATATTCTCCAAACTAGTTTATCAGTAATAAAGTTGGAATATTGATCTTCACTTCACTTTCTCTTAGGTCCAGTTTCTCATTTATTTCTTCAATTTGAGGGAAGAAATTAGATTTTATTTAATGGCTTTTAACATTCCTCAAGGGTTGTAGAATTATATTATCCTATCTAGTGACAATTTTGTATTGTTTTCCTCTTTGATTAGTTAATATGATGATTTAAATTGATGGGTTTTCAAATGTCAATTGAAAGTTGCCTATCTGGGTAAACCTCATTTGGTTATAATGTAATATTCTTTTTATATGTTGCAGATTCAACTTTAAAATATTTTTAAATAAAATGTGCATCTATGTTCATGATAATATTGGTCAACAGTGTTTTCTCCCCCCCCCCATAATATCCTTATTTGGTTTTGTTATCCAGAATGCTTGCCTTAAAAACATGAGTGGGAAATTGTTCCTTTGTAGTGAAAAGGGAATGGTAATTTTCTTTTTAATAGTTTAACCAATACATGGGAAAAGGTAGTATAGAAATATAGATATAGATACAAATACAGATATAGACATTTTCTTACCTAAAATCAAATTATTTGGACAATATGATAAAATATTGCACTAGGTACTATCTAAATCCAATATGTAGTGCATGGGTACTATTCCTTATAAACAACCCTGAGTAGGTACCTCAAAAGGAAGGAATGTGATTACAAGAACTGTATTAAAGACACTGGGTTTGACATCAGGAAAATATTTACATGACATTAACAGAAGAGTTTGGCATTTGGACATACAGAATGAAAAAAAGAATAGAACTATAAATGAATGGATTGCAAATTTTATCTTAAATAATAATCTACTCAGATTATGGAATTATTATGGAATGATTACCTAATAATAAAGGCCCTCTGGTAGCATGGTGCCTAAGGCACTTGACTGCTAACCAGAAGGTTGGCAGTTTAAACCCACCAGCCACTCCTTGGAAGGAAGATGGGGCAATCTACTTATGTAGTGACACTGCCTTGGAAACCCAAAGAGGGGTCGCTATGAGTTAGGACCAACTCGACAGCACATAACAACAACAACAATGGCAACAATAATAAGCAGATAAAAATATTTTGATGTGAGAGGATCAGAGATGGACTGTTGTTAAGTGCCGTCGAGTCGTTTCCGACTCATAGGGACCCCGTGCACAGCAGAACAAAACACCGCCCTATCCCACGCCAGCCCCACAATCCCTGCTATACTTGAGCTCATCATTGCAGCCATTGGAGGAGAGACAACGCAGGGACGCCAGAGTAGCAGG
>NW_006922203.1:574592-575172 GCF_000298275.1 Orycteropus afer afer
CTTGGGCTACTGATGGTGATTATGTCTTCCTCTTGTCGGGTTAGAGAAGGTTGGAAGATGTGGACTCCTTGCCCTTTTGGCAATTGGTAAAAGAAGCAGTGAGATTCGTTGCAGTGGCTCCAGACTCATAGAAGCAGGAGACTTTGTAAAAGAAAGAAGGAAAGGGCCTGGGAAGTGAACCTTTGTACTCTTAGATGGTTAATTTGTTTGGTGTTACCTCTTAAAGGAGATAATTGATCCAGAGGCTGGGACTTTTGGTTACACCCAGCCAAAAGTCCAAAGCCATATGCATAGAATGGGATGGTAATCAAGGTGAAGAGATGAACCTGGAATGTCTTTAAACAGATTATGTGTTTCAGAATATGTGTTTATCTGAATGTACTAAGGCTATTGAATGTTCTCTTACATGCTTGTACATTTGAAATGATTATGGGGTATGTGCATAACAGAGTGTGTAAGTCTGCCTTCAGCTGATACTTGATTGGATATGTTTAAAAGGGGAAATAGAATTTGCCCAGTAGAAACACAGGTTTTTGTTTTAAGCCCTATGTGTAGAGTATTAGTAGCTTAGGTAGAAAAC
>NW_006922203.1:575761-580209 GCF_000298275.1 Orycteropus afer afer
AACAGAAGATTCTCCAGAGAGAAAGGACCATGCTTGTCTCTTCAGAGTACTGGTTTGATAGGGATGGGCAAGTTAGAAATTGACTATTTAAAGTGGGGGAAGATAAAGGCATGAAGTGGCTGGCTTACACACTTTCATGGGTGTGGTTATTCTTAAACTGATGGTGAAGGTGATGTTAATTTTTGAAGTATAAAAGGGATGGGATAATGGCTAAAAAAAGCTAGGGGGTGACCTACAGTGTAGTGAATTACCTGCTATAGCTTTTCTAGCCATAAGTCTTTGTAAACTCCATGGTGGAATTTGCTGTGAGCAACTGAGGAGCTCCTGATTGTGAAAATAATCCAATTGGGGTATTTCTGTTGGGTGTGGCACAAAGCAATGTTCTGGGAGGTTCCTGCTCTCTCTCAGGTGCTTAGAATTCTGATGTTATGATTAGCTAGTTTGGGCACTCTGCCAGGCTCAAAAGGAGGCCTCCTAGAGGCAGATGTCTCTCTGACTGCTGGCTGAGAAGGATGTGCTTCTGAGAGAAACATGCTCCTGAGAGACATGCACTCCTGAGAGACTTGCACTGCTGGGAAAGAGATGAAAGAGACATACATTGCTGAGAGAGACACTGAGTGACACACATTGCTGGCAGAGTGGCTAAGAGAGACTGTTGGCTGAGATATGGTGGGCTGAGAGAGACTGAGTGTTTTTCCTGAACTTGAATTGTAGCCTGGTGCTTCCCAAATAAACCCCAAAATCTGTGAGTTCTGTATGGCCACTGCAGTGAATTACTGAATCCAGCAGAAAGGTGGTGAGTGCTGCAGGAAGAACAGTTGGTGAAAAGGGCTGGAGGAAGGCAGCATGTCTGGCCTCACAGGAATAGGCCTTGGGCTACTGATGGTGATTCTCTCTTCCTCTTGTGAAGTTAGAGAAGGTTGGAAGATGTGGCCCCCTTGCCCCTTTGGCACATAATCAATTGTGTGTTTCTCCATAATTAATGAGCTGTATCCCATTGTATAGATATACAACTATTCCTTTATCCATTTACTTATTGATATGTCTCTGGGTTGTTTCCAGTTTTGGGGTATTCTAAATAAACATTTTTGTGAACTTATGCTTCTATTTCTGGAACAGAAATTGCCAGGTCCTTTTGATAGTACATGTTTACATTTATAACAAAAAGACAAAAGTTTTCCAAAGTGGTTGTAGTATTTTACACTCTCACCAGCAGTATAAAAGTGTTATAGTTGCCCTCATCTTCACTAACAGTTGGCACTATCAGTCTTTTTTATTTTATTCATTGAGTTCATCTTTGAACAGTACATGTATAAGAGAGAGTAAACGTACAATTCTGAAATTCAAGGGAGAGATATTATCTGAAATCATAAAATTAGAAATAAGTATTTGGAAAATAAATTATGAAAGTGAATGAAATAATTCATGTCATGAATGTGAAATAGGTAATACTGAAAAACACATATATTTAATTTAAAAGAGGAACATGAGTTTAATAGGTAGTCAAAGAAGGCATAAGGTCACGAGAATATCCAAAAAAGTATAGAAATATCAAGAGAGTAGATAATTTAAATAGAAAATTCATATGTATCAGAGAGATCCAGTAAAGGGCCAACATGTCTTGCATTTAATTTGACAATTAAAATGTTATTGCCAAATTTAACAAAACCTGCTGCAGTCTTGTGCTTGGATTGGCAACTTGATAGCCGTGGGGCAGATGTGATTGGCCAGAGATGGAAGGATCAGATTTGACACATAAATGGAAACAAGAGATTGAATGAGTCATAGAAACTGATTTAGAACAAATCTGTGTAATGCTTAGTTAGTACAATATTGTATAAAAGAAAATCAGTTACCATATGTTATATTTTTAAAACCAAGTAATAGGACAAGAGGTTTTTTTTTTTTTTTTCTTTCAAAACTTCACTAGATGTCAGACACTGAACTGCCTCTTGGCATTACACGTTTCTAACATATTCCACAACACATGATATTATAATTTTATGAAGACAAATTTAGCTTAAGATTTACATCAGAAACAGCCATAAAAGAGAAAAGAAGATTATATATGTATATAGTCACCAAGGAGATGGTTCCAGAATTACAAGTGTATATGTTGTGTTGTTGTTATGTGCCATCGAGTCAGCCCTGACTCAGCTACCCCTCCTTGGGTTTCCGAGGCAGTATCATTACAGAAGAAGGATTGCACAATCTTCCTTCCAAGAAGTGGCTGGTGGTTTGAACCGCCAGCCTTCTGGTTAATAGTCAAATGCCTTAGGCACTATGCTACCAGAGCTCCTACAGGTATATATGTATATGCATACTTCTCAGAAGGAATGTTGGGTAATCTACTTTCATAGTGATACTGCCTCAGAAACCCAAGGAGGGGTCGCTATGAGTTGGGTCCAAGTCTACAGCAGTGTGTTTGTTTGTTTTTGATATGCATATATATGTGTGTGTTTATACAGAGAGAGAGAATGAGAGAGACAGAGAGAGAGAGAGAGGGAGAGAGAGAGAGAGAGAGAGAGAGAGAGCTCTGGTGGTGAAGTGCCTAAGCCATTTGACTACTAACCAGAAGGTTGGTGGGTTCAAACCCACCAGCCACTCCACAGAAATCTTCTGCAAAGATTTACCATTTACCTCCTTGGAAACCCAAAGGGGGTTTCTATGAATCAGAATCAAATCAATGACTGTGTATGTGTGTGTGTGTGTGTGTGTTTTGGTGTATCTATATAGGTATGTGTATGTGTATATATATATATACACACATACATACATAAACACACACATATCCAAAATATAAATTATAGTGTGATAGATATACCTTACTATTTACAAGAAGATGTTTCCAGATTTATATATATATATATATATATATATATATATAATATAATATATAGTATAATGGATATATCAATCTGGAAACATCTCCTTGGTGAGACTGTGGAAGGCTTATGAAATAACAGTCCATAGCCTCAAGGGCTTTTTGTACTTTAGTCTTAATATTTATAAACTTTTGTTTTCAGAAACTGCTATCAAAGCTCTCTCCTTCTGCCAAACAGATTAACTCCTTGAATATTTTTCCATCTCAGACTTAAAAGGACAAAGACATTTAAACTACTCATGAGAGCTTACATATGATAATGAACCAAAATGTTATTAGTCTGCTGAAAATATTGTTCTTCCTTGAAAGAAAAATAACTCATTATGTATGCAAACATATTGGTTATTTTCTGAACATTATTCTTTTATATAAAGGGTAGAAAAGTAAGTAGAATAAAAAAGGCCCGAAGTGAATAAAGACCTTTTCCAAAGCATATTTGTAACCTCATGTTATTTAAATGTTAATATCAGACATTTAAAATATAGCTATATTACTTTATTTTTTAAAAAATTTAGAGCTTATTAGGGTACAATCGCCTAATACAGTCTATCTACATTTGAAATTTCTGATATGTGGGTAATTACTATAATTATGAATTAAATTACTTTTCAAATTTGAAGAAATAGGGCACTCTTTTCTGAAACCAGATAAAAAATTTCAGAAAATATTTTAAACGCTTAAACAAAGATATATGAGTTGGAGACCATATCTGTGTCTTAGGCAGGATTCTCTAAAGAGGCAAAATGAGTGGAGCTTATAGATAGAGACACAGAGAGAGAAATTTATCTCAAGGAAATGGCTCATGTAGTTAAAGAGGCTGGCAAATCACAAGTCCGTGGGTCAGATATCAAACTGGTGAGTTCTACTGACTCATGAAACTGCAGGAGCTGAAAAATTAGAGATCAACAGTCAATACAACAGGCTGCTAGCTTTAGAGGCTGGTGAACCAAAGATCAGCAAGTAAAATATAGCAGACTACTGGTTCAGGTCCAGATGATGAAGAGGCAGATGGAGGATTTTGAACAAAAAGACAGAGAACTTTGCCAGAGATTTTGCACATATATTGGAAGCAGGCCACAGTCTAATAGAAAATCTCTTTCAGCTGCTTTACTGTTCATACCATATCTCACCATGGATGTGATTGCATTAGATCAGATCTCATCCTTATGGATGACTACATCATAACTGCTAACTACTTAGAATCATGGCCCAGCTAAGTTGACACAAAACCATGATTATCACAGTCTACCTCTTGTCAACTTGGCATCTATACATATCTCCTTAAATCATAAATAATCTCTAACCAAATACAATTATAAAGTCATATTTATACCTAAGATGGTGCAACTAACACACATACTACCAAAAATATATTAGCTCCATTTACATCTTATATTCTATAACTGAAGAAAACAAAATTATTTGATCCACACATATGGGAAGAAATACTCATAACAAAGCACTCATTTCTGCAACTGGTTACATGGTTGTAACTGGTATTTAGAACTACCTTCCCCCACTCTTCCGTATTTCCTTTGCTATCAGGAAGCACCTCAGCTGGTCA
>NW_006922203.1:580824-593408 GCF_000298275.1 Orycteropus afer afer
TGGTGAATAACTACCACCAGCTGCCCAGGCACTCAACCAGGCCCAGCAAAGTTGACACACACAAACATAACTACCACACAAACATACTCTTCTTAACTTCCATTATGTAATATCACTCCAATTTCTTTGGTAATCAGGATAAATCACACCAGACAATGCAGTAACTCCTTTATTTGTCTGTTGACCCAGAGGAATCAGGAGCCCAAAATGGCTGGGTGGCATTCTTAACTTCCAGTTCAATCGAATCAGTATTCTGTCTGTAGTTGGGAGTATCTCTCCCTTAGGAAGTAACTTTTAGACATACAGAGAATAAGGTTGTAGAAACATGAGGAAAAAAAAAAAAAAATAGAGGGTCATTTGGATAATAGTGAGTGGTGCCACTCCAATTAATACCCCTTCATTCCTAGACCTGTGAATCCTGGCTATTGGGGAAACATGACCATACATTGGATGCTGGTTTAGAGCATATACAGCTCCCTGGAGAACATTGTCCTAACCCTTCATGGTATTGCCATCTAGCTGGTGTCTTAATTTTGCCTTTAGAACACTATTCCATTGTTCTATCAAGCCAGCTGTGTCAGGATAATGGGAAACATGGTAAGACCAGTGGGTTCCATAAACATGGGCCCATTGTCACACTTCACTTTCTTTGAAGTGAATCCCTTGATCTGAGGTGATGTTTTGTGGGATACCATAAGGTAGATAAGGCATTCTGTAAGTCCATGGATGGTAGTTCTGGCAGAAGTGCTACATGCAAGGGAGACAAATCCACATCCAGAGTAAGTGTTCATTCCAGTAAGAACAAAATACTTCCTTTTCCACCATGGAAGTTGTTCAGTGTAATCAACTTGCCACCAGGTTTGCTGGCTGATTGCACTGAAGAATGGTTCTATATCACACATTCAGTGATGTTTTTTGCTGCTGACAGATTAGGCACTCAGCAGTGGCTGTAACCAAATTGACCTTGATGAATAAAAGTCCATGTTGCTGAGACCGTGTATAACCTCCATCCCTGCCACAATGGCCACTTCATTCATGAGTGCATTGGGCAATGACAGGAGTGGCTGGGAAAAGACTATAACTGGTTTCCCCAGAACATGTCAAACTATCCACTCAATTCCTAAAATCCTCCTCTGGTAAGGTCAACTTTTGGTGAACATTCACATAAGACACATATATGTTCACTTCTTTGGCCCACTCAGAGATGTTTATCCACATATTTCTTCCCCATACTTCTCTGTTACCAATTTTCCCATCATTCTTCTTCCAAATCCTTGACCATTCAGTTAAACCTTTGGCCACAGCCCATGAATCAGTATACAATCACACAGCTGGCCATTTCCTCTTTCTAAGTAAAGTGAACAACCAGATGTACTGCTTGATTTTCTGCCCACTGGGAGAATTTCCATTCATCACTGTCCTTTAGGAAAGTCCCAGAATAGGGCTACAGTGATGCTGCTGTTTACTTTAGAGTGGTACCTGTATGACATGCAGAATTATCTGTAAACTAGGCATGAGTTTTCTCTTCCTCAGTCAAGTGATCATAAGGAACTTCTTATGAGGTCCTTGGTGCAGACTGGAAGAAGGAAGGAAGGTAAGGTGACTGGATTGAAAACCATAGGCATTTGGGCCACTTCCTCAAGCAACTTGTGTCCTCAGGCCCTGCTCAAGCCTGATCTTTTACATACCACTTCCATTTAATGATAGAATGATACTGTGCTTGTCCACCTTTATGACCCTTTGCATCAGACAACACTCAGTTCGTGAAGAGCAGCTCAAACCACACAGTGATTTGGTGGCCCATGGTTAGGCATTCAGTCTCTCCTAAAGCCCAATAACAAGGCAAAAGCTATTTCTCAAAAAGAGAGCAGCTATTTGCAGAGGATAATAGGGATTTTCTCCAAATCCTAAGGTTTTATGCTGTGATTCACTAATAGGGGCCTGCCAGTAACTCCAAACAGCCTCTATCTGCCACTCACACTTTAAGAACAATTGGATCCATTGGATCATATCCCTCAAGAGGCAGAGCAGCCTCCATGGCAGCCTGAACCTGTTACAGAGCCTTCTATTGTAATATAATAGGCCCTGCTCAAAATGAGTAATTTTTAAGTCACTTGACTTAAATAATATATATTTAATAATAATAGGCCCACTATTGTTTAGTCTGGGATTTTAAAAATATTTTTTAAACAACAACTTAATTTTTACAATTCACATTCAAAGTAAAAGTTCGACTGAAATAAATAAAGATTACTATGAAAACTTGCTTTCAACTGATTGGCTGCTTATAGCACAACTCACTTATAGAAGATCTCATCATGAGGGCTGAATGCATCATAACTACTAAACCACTGAGAATCATGGCCCAGCCAAGGTGACACACAGTCTTAACTATCATAGCATAGTACCTAGCTTTGTTTCATTTAGAATGTAATTGCTAAGAGCAAATCTGTTCCATGAGCCTCCTTTCCTCTGACAACATTTATAAATATATGTGAGAGAAGTCCAGAGTAATTATTCCTTCCTTCCACTGCTCATTTACTCTTCTCATGATGGTGCACATGGAATAAGGGACTGATAATGTTCAACGTCTTGGCTTCCTATTTTCAAATCTCTTGGCCCATGGAAGAGGGAGCATCCTAATTAATTGTCTACACTATGATTAACAGAGCAGGGCAGTTGTAAAATTGCTTAGGAGACTAGGAGAGTACCTGTTATAATTCAAAGCATCATAGGCCCTGCATTTAAAGCCATATTCTGTACCTCATTTTATCATTAAATATAGTATTTTAATCCTTATCTATTATCTTGACTTTTTCTTTTTTTTTCTGAACTCCAGAAAGGAAAGTGAGATTTTACAACTTGTTTTTTTTCTTGGTAAGTGACAGCAAGTTGTTTCCAGCTCAGGATGGCACTATGTACAGTAAAATCAAATATTGTGTGTCTCTATGCCTATTAGTATGTTTCAGCCCATTGTTGCAGCCACTGTGTCAATTCATCTCATTGAGGGTCTTCCTCTTTTTCTCTGACTCTCTGCTTTTCCTTCCATAATGTCCTTCTTTAGGGACTGGCTCCTCCTTATAAAATGCCCAAAGTACATGAGACAAAGTCTCACCATCCTTACTTCTAAGGAGTATTCTGATTGTATTTCTTCTAAGACAGATCTGTTCATTCTTCTGGCAATTCATGGTGTAGTCAATATTCTTCAACAACCTTATAATTCAATGCATCGATTCTTTAGTCTTCTTTATTCATTGTTCTGGTTACCTAGTGCTTCTCTGACAGGAATGTACCCCAAATGGGATGCTTGAACAAACAGTAGTTTATTCTCTTACAGTTTGGAGACTTTAAGTCCAAGTTCAAAGTGCCAGACTCTAGGAACTAGGTGAAAGCCCCTCAACTTTGGGCTTCAGCTCTGCCTCCTGCTCCTAGTCTACTGGAGCTTAAGGCTTTTCTTCACTCAGACAGTTGCTAGCTGCTGAGATTGTCAAGCCCAAGTTTGTCAGGTAAAAAGGCACAGTCCTGATGTTACCAAACCACACAGCAGGCCATCAATTCAAGTCCATTGAGAATCCCAAGGTCGGCAGAGAATGTATTTATTTTCCTTCCTGCAGAAAACTTACATTTTCTTCCAAAAATGATAATCAACATGTACATATATTATTATCATTTAAAATATTTCATTTTAATTGTGAAATTTGTCCTTAGCAATATGAATATGACTAAGTGGCCCACATGCCACTTACATTTGAATTGAATTCATAGCATATGGTCTGTCTTTATGAGGATAGAAAATAGAAACACATTGTAATACAATGCATTTCATAATGATATTTTCTTTATGACATATGGAGAAACTTGAGGCTCAAGAAACATTTGACATTGGATAAAAATATTGCATTCCCTTCCACCTCTCTCATTTCCCTATAATCAGAAATAATACTAGCAAAGACCACGATTATTTGATTCTTGACTTAATTTTGCTGCTCATACTTGGAAGGATATAGTGTGAAGTTAGATTACTGAAAATATATCATTTAATGCCATTTGTTTAGTCAACTTGACTAATAATTCCATTATCTGGAACAAAAGTTACTCAGTGAATATATACTGGGATAAAATGAAAGGGGGAAATTCCTTTTGGTGAATGGCTGTGAGACAAATGTGTGTACTGCATATCATGAATGATTCTGTATTATTACATCCTAACAACCTATGTCCTTAAATAGTGAGTTATATAACATCAAACATTCTCAAACATGAAAATGTTTTTTGTCTTTTGCCTTGTATTTACATATTCTCATCTCCTGTATCTTGGGGACAATTCTCCATAGGTTTCTCATATTTCTATATGTATTTTGAGCAATGGCACTAAGTGTTTTTATTCCAGATTATGTTTTCAACAATGTATAGTGAGTAACTTAACTGGGGAAGCATACATTCCTGTTTCTCAAGGTAGAGAGCAATATAGCTGCTGAGTTAAAGGGTTCTCATGGCTGAAAGCAACATTCTTGCCAAAGATTAGTGTTCTGAATACATGAATCTACTGTACTTACATATCCAAGGTTTATGTGGTGTGATCTAGCAAATACCAAGCCTAACTTATGAAGGAGTATTACAGTGTAAGAATTCATAGCTATTTCTATGGTAACTTTCACACTATCTTTGCTTTGATTTTCATCTGTTGTTCAAGAGTTTTGGTTTATCAAATCTCAGTATAAATTTAATGTATTTTTCTCAAAAAGAGAATTGATATTTTTCAAAGGGAAAATATCTTTAAAGCTCTAGGGCCTGCACAGTAAGGTCCCTATTAAAATGTTTTATAATTTCTGTTTCCCATTTCAATTTGCTATGGCTATTCCTATGTTATCTAGAACAGGTCCAAAATTACCAAGTGACAGAACTGCAACTGGAAAAGCATAAACTATTAGCTTGTATAATCATTATTAAAAAGATAAAAAAGCCACTACCATTGCATTAATTCCAACTCATAGTGACCCTACAGGACAAAGTAGAGTTGCCCCATAGGATTTTCAAGGCTATAAATCTTTAAAGAAGCAGACTGCCTCATATTTTGTACAGGGTAGCTGGCGGGTTCCAATAACTGAACTTTTTGTTAAGCTGTCCAATTCCTTAGCCACTGCACCACTCAAACTCCTTCTGAGATACTAACTCTTGAAATTTCATGGAATTTATCTCATGTATTTTTGTATGCATTCATCTTACCAAGGAATACAGTTGTTTAATATTCTTGCTCCAAATCCAGTAAGCATGATACTTTTTTTTTTGTAGAAAATTAGATTTTATGGATGGTGTGATGGTCAATTTTTCTGATATTTTTAATTATGGCACAGAAACAGAAAACTTAAATATAACAGAATGCAAGGTGGTTAATCTACACTGAATTTCATGGTATCTTCTGCTTATTGTGATAGAAGATACAGTATATTTATTTGCTTCAATAAAGTGAACACATTTGTAATAGTCATTCAAATGGTTTAATATCCATTCATACATTCTTTTGGCCAAAATGGACAATTAAATTATAATGTGAAAAGAATCAAGATTCTATGCCTTTATAGTGTTTGAGCTAACACACTAAAATTGCCACACAAACTTTACTCAAAAGGAAGAAAATATTCTAGAGGCTTTCCCATTGGTCTTTTCTATGAAAATAACTCTCAGTTCACAGGTTTTTTCAGTTTTGGAAGATCTTAATTGTAACTTCTTAAGTACCTCTATGGCCTGGACCCAATAATGATTGTTATAACCTGATTGAAGTTTATTGAAATATAGCACTTAGCAACAAAGGTGACAAAAATTTTATGCTTGTTATTCATATACTTCACATAAAGACATAAATATCATTCTAACTATATATTTCTGTTGTTTAAACAGTCTATAGAAGTATTGCACATGGTAAATAGAGAAATGAAAGATATAAAATTACCCAAATCAAAGTTTCAGAAATGAAAAAAAAAAAAACCTTATGCCTACTCTAATAGCTTAGTGTCAAAGGCACTTGACTGCTAACCAAGAGGTTGGTGGTTCAAACCCACTAGCCACTCCTCAGAAGGAAGGTTGGGCAATCTACTTCCGTAGTCATACCCGCTAGGAAACCCAAGGAGAGGTCTCTATGAGTAGGGTCTGGGTCGACAGCATGTAACAACAACAACAACGACGACAATGAAAAAGCACTGGATTTGATTAATAACAGATTAAAACATGCAGAAGAAATATCAGTGAACTTGAATAGTAGCTATTTAAAATAAAACACAGGAAGAATTTGAAAAAATGAAGATAGAAGCAATGAATCATGAAACAACTTCAAGTGGCCTTGTAGATGTGTTATTAGAGTTTTCAAGCAAGGGGGGCTGTAAAAAAAAAAAAAAAAAAAAACGTTTGAAGGAATAATTTCAAAGTGTTTCCAAATTTGGCACACACAAAAAAATTATTAACCCTTATATCTAATCAGTTCAAATAATCCCAAGCATCATGCAAACTACACCCAGGAATACCATATATAAACTTCTTAACACCCCTGGTGAATTGATAATTTTCAGAGCAGCTAGAAAAAAAGACAAGGCCTTATTTATAGAGGAATAAAGATAAAAATTATGTCATTTTTTTTACTAGAAACAATTCAAACCGGGAGAAAATGGAGGAGCATCTATCAAGTTTTGGAAGAAAATATGATTAACTTAGAATTCTCTAACTGGAGAAAGTAGATTTCCAAAGAAAGAAAAATTAAAAAATTATTCAGAATTTCAATAAATGAAGAAAAAATAAAGATCAGCAGCTGAATTACTTTACAAGAAATATTAAAGGAAACCTTTTAGACTGAGGAAGATGAGCAGATGGAAATCTGTTGTTGTTAGGTGCCATCAAGTCGGCTCCAACTCATAGCAACCCTATATACAACAGAATGAAACATCACCCAGACTTCCTCCAACCTCACAATACCAGAGATATCAGAGCCCAATGCTGTAGTCACCGTATCAATCCATTTCACTGAGGGCCATCGTCTCTTTTGCTTATCCTCCACTTAACCAGGCATGATATTTTTCCCCAGGGAATGGTTCCTTCTACAAACATGACCAAAGAAGGTAAGATGAAGTCTGGCCTTTCTCACTGCCAAGGAGCATTCTGGCTTCACTTAATCCAGGATAGATTTGTTTGTTCTTTCGGCAGTCCATGGAAGTTGCAGTATTCTTTGCCAACCCCACAACTCAAAAGCATCAAAACTTCTTCAGTCTTCCTTATTCATTGTCTAGCTTTCACATGCATATGTTGTTGTTGTTAGGTGCCATCGAGTCATTTCTAACTCATAGCAACCCTATGTACAACAGAACAAAACACTGCAGTCATGGGCTAGCCGCACAATCCTTGCTATACCCCAGGCCATCGATGCAGCCACTGTGTCATTCCATCTTGTTGAGGGCCTTCTCCGCTTTCATTGTCCTTCCAGTTTACCAAGCATGATATCCTTCTCTAGAGAATGGTCTCTTCTGACAACATGACAAAAGTAAGTAAGTGAGACAAAGTCTGGCTATTCTCGTTTCCAAGGAGAATTCTGGCTGCACTTATTCCAGGACAGATTTGTTAGTTCTTTAAATAGTCCGTGGTACTTTCAATATTCTTCACCAGCACCGCAACTCAAAAGCATCGATTCTTCTTCGATCTTCCTTATGCATTTTCCAGCTTTCAAATGCTTAAGAGGAAAGTATTTTTAAGGAAAAAAAAAAAAAAAAAAAAAAAAAACATGGCCTGTGCTAGGGACATCTTAGACTTCAAGGAGACATTTCTGCTCCTCAGCACTTGAAAGAGGTCTTTTGCAGCAAATTTGTGCAATGCAATACGTTGTCTGATGTCTTGACTACTGCTTCCATTTGTGTTGATTGTAGAACCAAGCAATATGAAGTCCTTGACAACTTCAATCTTTTCTCCATTTATTGTGATGCTGCTTATAGGTCCAGTTGTGAGGATTTTTCATTTCTTTATGTTGAAGTGTAAACCATATTGCAGACTGTGGTCTTCAGTCTTCATCAGTAAGTGCTTCAAGTCATCCTCACTTTCAGCAAGCAAAGTTGTGTCATCTGTGTATCGCAGGATGCTAACTAATTTTCCTCCAGTCCTGATATCACATTGTTCTTCATATTGTTGTTCTGTTGTTAGGTGCCATCAAGTCATTTCCAACTCATAGCAACCCCATGCACAGCAGAACGAAACACCACCCATTTCCACACCAGCTCCATGATCCTTGCTATACTTGAGCCCATTATCACAGCCACCATGTCAATCCATCTCATCGAAGGCCTTCCCCTCTTTCGTTGACCCTCCACCTTACCAAGCATGACATCCTTCTCCAGGGAGTGGTCCTCTCTGACAACATGACCAAAGTAGTTGAGATGAAGTCTGGCCATCCTCACTTCCAACGAGCATCTCAGCTGCACTTCCTCCAGGACAGATCTGTTAGTTCTTTTGCCAGTCCATGGTACCCTCAGCATTCTTCGCCAGCACCACAACTCAAAAGCATCAACTCTTTTTCGGCCTTCCTTATTCATTGTCCAGCTCTCACATGCATACGAGGTGATTGGAAATATCATGGCCTGTGTCAGGCACACCTTAGTCCTCAAGGAGATATTCTTGCTCCTCAGCATTTGAAAAAATTCCTTTGCAGCCAACCTGCCCAATGCTACACATCATCTAATGTCCTGACTGCTGCTTCCATTGGCGTTGATTGTAGAACCAAGCAATGTGAATTCTTTGACAACCTCAATCTTTTCTCCATTTGTCATGATGCTGCTTATTGGCCCAGTTGTGAGGATTTTTGTCTTCTTTATATTGAGATGTAATCCATACTGCAGACTGTGTTCCTCAGTCTTCGTCAGTAAGTGCCACAAGTCATCCTCACTTTCAGCAAGCAAAGTTGTGTCATCAGCATATCTCAGGTTGTTAATGATTCTTCCTCCAATGCTGATGCCACATTCTTCATATAGTTCAGTTTTTTAGATTATTTGCTCAGCATACAGATTGAATAAGTATGGTGAAAGGATACAATCCTGAGGAACTCCCTTCCTGGTTTTAAACCATGCAGTATCACCTTGTTCTGTTTGAATAACAGCGTCCTAGTCTATGTAAAAGTTCCTCATGAGTGCAATTAAGTGTGCTGGAATTCCCATTCTTCTCAATATTATCCATAATTTGTTATAATCCATACAATCTAATTTTTTTTTTTTTTATAGTAAATCAAGCACAAGTAAACATATTTCTGGTATTCTTTGCTTTCAGCTAAGATATATCTACCATCAGCAATGATATCCCTCATTCTACATCCTCTTCAGAATCGAGCTTGCATTTCTGGAAGTTCTCTGTCAATATACTGCTACAACCATTTTTTAATTATCTTCACTAAGATTTTACTTGCATGTGATAATAATGATATTTGTTTGATAACTTCCACATTATGTGGAATCACCTTTCTTTGGAATGGATATAAATAAGTATCTCTTTCAGTTAGGTGGCCAGGTAGCTGTCTTCCAAATTTCTTGGCATAAATGAGTAAGTGACTCAAGTGGGATATCACTTTGTTGAAACTTCTCAATGGATATTCTGTCAATTTCTGGAACCTTATTTTTTGCAAATTTTTTCAGTGAATCTTTGACTTCTTCCTTTAATACTGTTGGTTTTGATCATAGGCCATCTCCTAAAATGCATGAACATTAACTAATTCTTTTTGGTACAGTGACTCTGTGTATTCTTATTTTGGTGTTTCCTGCATCTTTTCTTCAGTTCTTTCAGCTTGAGAAATAAGTGTATTCTTCCCTTTTGGTTTCCTAACCCCAGATCTTGCACATTTCATTATAATAATTGACTTTGTCTTCTCAAGCTGCTCTTAGAAACCTATGTTCAGCTCTTTTATCTTGTAATTTCTTCCATTTTCTTTAGTTACTCTCCATTCAACAGCAAGTTTCAGAGTCTCTTCAGACATCAATTTTTGTCTTTTCTTCTTTTACTGTCTTTTTAATGACCTAGCTTTCCTCACGTATGAGGTTCTTGATGCCATTCCACAATTCCTCTGGTTTTTGGTCATTGGCGTTCAATGTGGCAAATCTATTCTTTAGATGGTCTCTAAATTCAGGAAAGATATAACCAAGGTCATATTTTGGCTCTTGTGGACTTGTTTTAGTTGTCTTTATCTTCAACTTGAACTTGCATATGAGCAGTTAGTGGTCGATTCCTCAGTCAGCTCCTGGCCTTATTTTGGCAGAAAATATTGACCTTTTCTATCATCTCTTTCCACAGATGTAGTCAATCATACTCTTGTTTACTCCATCTGTTGAAGTCCACATGTATAACCTCCATTTATGTTGCTGCAGGAAGGTATTTGCAATGAAGTCATTGGTCTTGCAAAATTCTACCATGCAATCTCTAGAGTCATTTCTATCACCAAGGCCATATTTTCCAGGTACTGGTCATTCTTCTTTGTTTCCAACTTTTACATTCAAATTACCAATAATAATCAACACATCTTGATTGCATGTTTTGTCAATTTCAGACTGTAGCAGTGGGTAAAAATCTTCAATTTCCTCATCTTTGGCTTTGGTTGTTGGTGAGTAAATTTGAATAATAGTTGTCTTGACTGGTCTTCCCTGTAAGCATATGGATATTTTCCTATCATTGACACCATTGTACTTGGGTAGATGTTGAAACATTTTTGTGATGATGAATACCACGCCAGTCCCCTTCAATTTGTCATTCTTGGCATAATAGATCATATGGTTGTCTGATTTAAAATCACTTAAACCTGTCCATTTTAGCTCACTGATGCCTAGGACATCAATCTTTATGCATTCTATTTCATTTTTGACAACTTCCAATTTTCCTAGATTCATGCTTTGTACATTCCATGTTCTGATTATTAGTGGATGTTTGCAGCTGTATCTTCTCATTTTGACTCATGCCACATCGGCAAATGGAGGTCCTGAAAGCTTTACTCCATCCATATCATTAAGGTGAGCTGTGCTCTGAAGGGGCAGCTCTTTCCCAGTTGTGTTTTGAGTGCCTTCTGACTTAAGGGACTCATCTTCTGGTCCAATATTGGACAAAGTTTCAGGACTATTCATAAGATTTTCCAGTAATATATCAGATACTGTTTCACTGCTATTCATAAAGTTTTCACTGGCCAATTCTTTGAGAAGTGGATGGTTCTTTCTTTCTTCTGAGTCTGTCTTAGTCAGATGGTAGAAATGGTACACAAGAAATTGTGAATATGTGGGTAAATTAAAAATTAAAACAATAATAACTTATTTTGCTATTATTAAAATCTTTCATATGTAGCTCAATTCTAAATAATAACAATTTATACAATAATGTGCCATATTAAAAACAGATGTAGAAATAACATGCAAAAAAGCACAAAACCCCCAAAAGGTAATAAAATGTTCTAATTGAAATAATATTATCTTAAGATAGACTTTAATATGTTAAGTTTATATATCAGAAAACTATAATTAAAAATAGATATAAATAATAAATTAACAAAAGAGATAAAATAGCATTAAATCATATATATTTAATATATATATATTTATAGTATATATATTTTAATATATATTTAATATATATATTTAAAGTAACCCAAAAAGAAGATAGAAAAATAGAAAAGAGAACAAAGAATAGATGGGAAAATAGAAAAAAACAATAGCATCTTGATAGATTTGTATCTAACCACATTAATTGTTATATTAAATAAAAATGGTTTAAACATCCCAACTAAAATGCAGAGATTATCAAATTGTATAAAATACATGAATGAGCTATCTGATACTTGACAAGAGACTCATTTTAAATATTCACACAGAAAAAAGTTAAAAGTGAAAGACTGGAAAACTATGACAGACTAACAGTAATACAAAGAAGAATGAGGTAGTGGCTAGTAATACCATACAAAATAGAATTAAGAATAAAAAAGGACTGTTCTATAATGATAAAGGGGTCAGGTCAAAAGAACACAACAATCATAAATGTTTATGAATGAAACAACAGAGCTTCACAACACATATTGGCAAATTGTTAGAACTGCATTGATAAATAGACAACATTAAAAAATAAAGTCAGAAAATTGAAAGTTCACATATTAATAACTGGTAAAACAAAGACAAAAACTAGTATAGATATGGAAGTGTTGAAAATCATTATCAATCAATAGACTAAAATAATTACAGAATATTACACCCAACACCAAAAGTAAGTTAGGAAACAACTTTTAAAGCCACTTGTTATTGTTGTTAAGTGCCATCGAGTCGTTTCCGACTCATAGCGACCCCATGCACAGCAGAACGAAACACTGCCCGATTCTGCGCTAGCCCCACAATCCCTGATATACTTGAGCCCATCATCGCAGCCACTGTGTCGATCCATCTCGTTGAAGGCCTCCCCCTCTTTTGTTGACCCTCCACCCTACCAAGCATGACATCTTTCTCCAGAGAATGGTCCCTTCTGACAACACGACCAAAATAGGTGAGACGAAGTCTGGCCATTCTTGCTTCCAAGGAGCATTCTGGCTGCACTTCCTCCAGGAC
>NW_006922203.1:609083-610431 GCF_000298275.1 Orycteropus afer afer
TCTTTTAAAGTCTGATTTACGTATTTTGGGGCTCTTTCATTGGGTCCATAGATATTTATTATGGTTATATCTTCATGTTCAATTGATCCTTTAATCATTATATAATGTGCTCCTAGTCTCATATGGTGGTTTTTGTCTTAAAGCTAATTTGATCAGAAATTAATATTTCCACTCCTGCTCTCCTACGGTTGCTATTTCCTTGATATATCTTTTTCCAACCTTTGATTTTTAGTCTATATTTTCTTTATCTCTAAGGTGTGTCTATTGTAGACAGCATATTGATGGGTTTTGTTTTCTTGTCCAATCTGCAACTCTCTGTCTCTTGAGTGGTACATTTAATCCATTAACATTCAGGGTAATTTTTGATAAGTTTGAATTTGTTGTTGTCATTTTGTTATATGTTTTTTCATGGTGTCCCTGGCTTCTTTGTTCCATATTATTTTCTATGCTGAGCTCATTATGTTTATGAATCCTGTTATCATTTCCTTTGTTGCTGTTGTTTTAGTATATGCTGAATATTTTTGCCTCTCCTCTTTTTTATTGTGATGTGAAGGTTTATCATTTTTCTTTGAGGTTACCCTATGATTTTTAATTTTCCTCCTGAGTTTAGAACAGTCCATTGTATCTTGTAACTCTCTTAACTTCCTCACCATTTAGAAATTCTGTAACTACACAGTCTTATCCCTTTTTTTTTTTTTTTTTTTGTTTGTAGTTGTCCTCACTTGCCAATTGATGTCTCTGGTTCTCTGTTTACAATCTGTAAGCTCATTTTACTTTGGATATGTCCATACCTGTGGTTTCTGTGTTATGTCATCTTGTGTATTAATGGTTGGTTGTCATTTGCTATTACTGGTTCTCCCTTTAGCATTTCCTATAAGGTTGGTCTGGTTTTAACAAATTCCATTAGTTTCTGCTTATCTGGAAGTCTCCTAATTTCACCATCATATTGAAGGACATTTTTGCCGGGTATATTGGTTGAAAATTTTTCTCTTTCAGAGTTTTATATATACTGTTCCATTGCCTTCTCCATTGCATGGTATCTGCTGAGAAATCAGAGTTTATTCTTACTTGCTGTCCTTTGTAGGTAACTTTTTGTTTTTCTTCTGCTGCTTTCAGGATTCTGTCTTTGTCTTTGGTTTTGGTGAGTTTGATGATGTTGTGTCTTGGTGATTTTCTTTTGGGGTCTATCCTGTTTGGGGTTCATTGGACTTCCTGAATGGATATATCCTCATCTTTCATTATATCAGGAAAGTTCTTCTCCAGCAAATCTTGGACAATTTTCTCAGTGGTTTTGTTTTTCTCTTCCTGTTCTGGAATTCCAATGACATGTAAGTTATTCCTTTTGATG